>NC_017844.1:6465944-6606852 GCF_000002495.2 Pyricularia oryzae 70-15 | reverse complement strand
GGAACGTCCCCTCCAGGGCCCGTAGGTATTGATTTCGTACATCGATAGGGCTAATTTGCACGTTGGCATTCGCTAATCTAGCTACCAGGGAATTAAAACGGCTGTTAAATTCTGGTATTGACCCTCTAAATTTCGAAAAATTTAGGGCGTGAAATTCCCGATATAGCGAGTCTCTGCTAATTTCGGGTGCAACGGAATAGCTATCTTCCAGGGTCTTATAGGCCGTTACAGGGCTGGAATGCCATGCAATGGATTCTAAAGGTTCCTTGGTTAGGCTGTCTTTAATAAGCAATAATAGGACTGATTGCTCATGTTCCGGTAGGCTATAGCCAATTTCAGGGTTGGAAATAAATTCCGCAGCTTTTATAGCCCTGAATTGTACTATAAGTGCCTGTTTCCACAGGTCGTAATTGCTAGCCCCTACTAATTTGCAATTTTCGGGGAAGGAAAATACCCGTTTTGATAGTTCTTTACCTATCCCGTCACCTAGAATTAGGTTACCGGGTGGATTAGGTGGTGCGGTAGCGGTATTAGCGCTAAAAATCTGTGGGTTGGCCTCCAGATTACCGCTATTGGGGGTATTAATACCCGCAATACCACTAAAACTAGTGGGTTCACCATTTTTCAGCGTCAACAGAGATGTTAACTGTTGAATTGTGTGCTGAAGTTGATCCAATTGCGTAGTTAACGCTTTTAATTGCAGGTCTTGCGCCTGTAATTTAGCGGTTAGAACTTCATTCGGGCTGGATTCAGGGCCCCTATCCGGTGGAATTGGGCCTGGGAGGCCCGACATAGGGCTGTCTTCCATTGTAGGGTGGCCTGAATTATAGTTAAAAACTAACCTAGTCGCCTAAGGGTAAATACCCCAATCTAGGATTTTCTATAGCCGTTTGCCTTCTAACGGTTACAGGCCTATACTTGCCAAATATAGGGCTTATTGCTATTTTCAATGATCGAATCCACTGAAAATACAGGGTTGGAATCCCTAAATCCACAATTAATGGGTGCCCTGGTATTATTTGTACCGATCCAGGTGCACTAGCGATCGAAAGTTCAATTCGCTAGGTGGGTGCAGGGTAACCTGCAGGGTAATTTGCAGCGTTCGGTTAGTGGATCACTGGGCTATTAGCGGGCGAATACAGGGGTTTTGGCCCTGACTCGTTAGCGCAAACCCTAATTAACGCACTAAAAATTTGAACCAATCGCAATAGCGATGCACAACCCATAAAAACCACACCAAAAATTTTGGGATTTGCAATCGAGCGAGCGCTGCAGTGCCTGAAAATTGGGCCTGAGTCAAACGCTAATATAGCGACCCCTCACTGTAATTACAGGGGGGATAGGTGCTAACGTAGCACCTATAACCAACAATTTGCACAAAAAACAGCAATATCTTCGTCAATATACGTGCTGCGGATATGCGACAATAACCAAATTAAAGCCTGAAAACAGGGCTTTCCAATAATGCAAAGTGCGCTTTAGTGCACTAGCTAGAACCTTTCCGGGCTCATAACCTGTTAATAACAATGGTGCTAACAGGGGATATAGGGGTAAACCCTAGGTGCGGCGTGGTAAATAACCAGTGCTAAAAGCGCTGAATAATAGGTAGAAATGCACTATAATTTTGGTACTGATAAATAATTGGTTGGGGGAGATTTTGCTTTATTTCCCTTACATACTCTCCGACATCGAAGTGGGGGTCCGCACGCCAGAAAAGGTTCCGGTGCCGCGAATGAATTTCCGAAAAACTAATTTGTATGGGTTTTTGAAAAAACACCCTCATTTGCATACAAACCATCTCTGGGTTTGCATTTAAACGTTGACTTGGTGAAATTTTCAACCCGGTACAGGGTAGCTGACTCGCAGGTGCAGGGTGGGTATTAAACCCGGTACAGGGTAGCTAACCCCACTCGCTGACCTTTAAATTGCATTCCTGCATTAACAAAGTAACGGAATTCCACCATTCCCCACTCCACTTCGGCACTAAATAAAATTGGCTATATACAAATAAAAGTGGGCTTATTACATGCAAAATAATGCATATAATTAACAGGATCCACAACGGTAACATAGCATGTTTTCCTTGCGGTTGTGGCGGCGTTGGCTGCTCAGGTCCATAGGGTCGTTAAGCGGGAGCTCCGCGTTTGGCTTGGGGGCGGCCCGCGGTATGTCGGGTTGGGTTCGGGGAGCCGCGCGCGCGGGGGGCGCTGCGGCCCGAGGGGTACGTGTCTGTCTATTTTTATACTGCTGGTGCTGGCGGTAGCGGTTATCCAAGCTTTGCAGGTGTCGGGTGAATTCGTGGTATTGGCGAGATGGGGCGGGGTTGTGGAGGAGCATGTCCTGGAGCTCTTCCGATATTCCCTGGAATAAAAGAGGGGGGAGGGCATCCTCCGGCATTTCTCCTTCCAAAGACAGGCGTTGGAACTCCGACAGATACTCGGCGAAATCTACGTTCCGCTGCTTCAGGGCATATAGTTTGTTTTGTGCGTTTTGGACGTGGTCGGGGTCCCCGAATGCCTCCTCTAGGTATTGGAGGAGATCCGTATAATCTCCGAATTGGGGTGTGCCTCCGACCATTTTGGGCAGGATCAGGTTGTACGCTTTACCGGACAGTCGACCGGCTATATAAATCAGGCGTGATTCGGGGTTGGGGAAGCGGTCTTTGTTTGAGGTCATTTTCCCCCGGATTTGGGTGGCGAAGCGGCGGAGGTCGGAGCGGGCGCCCGTAAATTTATCGGGGTCTGGAAGTCGTTCAGAAAGGCGGGCGGAGGCGGGATGTTCGGAAGCAGGCGGCGGAGTCGTTCCCATAGGAGTAACCATAAGGGGTTCAACAGGCGTGTTGGTAGTTGGGGCGGGGGTGGTTATGTGTACCGTGGGTAGCGTTACGGTCCGAACTTCCTTCAGTTCGGACCGTGTTTTCTCTAATTCGGCGAAAGCGGCATCCCGGGAGGTTATGGCGGAGGCCTTTTCCATGGCCATGGCCAGAATGTCGGCCTGCGCCTTGTCGCGGACACGGTCCGTTTCGGCGCGGGCGCGTTGGGTCTCGGCTTCCTGCATTTCTAGGCAGGAGTTCAGGCGGACGTTGCTATCGTGCAATAGTTGCAGCTTTTGGTAGGAATCGGAGATGTAAGACACCCATTGTTCAGGGTGTCCTTGTAGGTGTTCGATCAGTTCCTCGGTCGAATCGGTTAAGATCGGGGGTTGCAGTGACGCAGGCATCGCGGGCACCTAATGAAGGAGCTACGTAATGTCACGGGCAGGCAGGACGGGCAGGCAGGGCGGACAGGTAGGTGCGGGCGATCAGGTAACAGGACAGAGTATATTGGCTATCTAGTCTTCCAGGTACAGGGTAGCAGGTGGTTGTTGACGAAGACGTAGCTCGAGGAGCTACATATCGGAGACTGCAGAGATTTCGCGTAGATATACGCGCGCGAGGCGCTCGGCCCTCACGCCTTCACGTGACAGGGGTCATGACTAAGCGACAGCCCAGTGGCTGTCCTTCAGGTCTGTGACATTAAACCGTTTTTTTAAAATTAAATATATTTCCCTCAACGTTTTATTTTTTTTACGTATATTTGGAAATATTTGTTTATGTTCCTTTTTAATATCAACGAAAATATTGCGTGCATTTGGGAAATTGTTACGATCAAGGTATCGGGTAACCTGTTCTTATGGTAAAGTACAGTGGGTTAAAGCAATTGAGCGTTTGACTGGGTAATTGGGGTTTTTAATAATTGGGGGTGAAATTATAATCGTTCTGAAATAAATATTGAGGTTAACTAAAGTTTAATTGCTGCTAAACAATCCTAAAATCGAATTTATTTATATAGTAATAAGCGTGTTTTATATAAACCAGTGATTATTCCTCGTAAATAATTACTCTATAGTAATAATTATTCGGGGGTGGTAATCGTTCTGCCTATATAATCACTTCCCTTTGGTAATCGGGCTAGGGTTTTTTATTTTATTATTACGTAACCTCGTGCTTTTTTTTTTGTTCCTGTCCGTGGTTTTTGGGGGTTCTGGTTTGGGTTCCCGACACTTCTTCCGTTCTTGCCTAATCGTGTCGGTGTCAACCCTGGTCGTAACAGGAATTTCGATTTGCATTATTTGGCAAATATTTGCGAAATTAAATACCGTTTCGTCCAGGAAATTGTATGAATTTTTTAAATAATTATTATTTTTTTTCCAAATTTATATAAAATTTTTTAATATGGTAAACGGGAATGTTTTGTTGGGTATATATACAGGCGGTAAATTTTTATACGTGGTAATATTTTGCGTTGTAATTAGACGGTTATATATTTGGTAAAATTTGTACGCGTTTAATTATTTTTTATAAATATTTGCCCGTTTGTTCCAATATTTTTTTTATTATCCTCGTTATATATTTGTATACCTCCGAATGGTTATTCCCCGGGAATAATTAATCGGTAACGGGTGTAATTATATTATATATTGGGGGAAAAACGAAATATGGGTTCGGGCCCCTGAAATTTTATTTTCGGAATTATATCGATCGGGTTAATATTGGTGGTTATCGAATAACAATCGTTTGTATTTTTAATAAAATATTCGCTTGGATTATTATTTTGCGTAATTATTATTTGGTTTTTTTGCAATTTCCATAATATTTACCAATTTCCGCCCTATTTTTCCGTATTTTCGGCCTGGTACCGTAATTTTATAATTTTGTAAATAATTTTTAAAAATACGCGTATAATTTTTGTTATAATTGTTAAAATTTTTCTTTTTCCAACTTTTAAATTCGTCGATATAATATTCCAACAGGAAATCCCCTTTTTCCGTATTATGGGTTTTCCAAAATTACAAATTATTTTAATAATTTATACGTTTTTTTAAACAACTGTTATTTTATTCGGATATTCCGAAGAATTTGCTATGGCGTTTTTCAACGTTACTAAATTAATATTTTGTTGGTCGTTGGGACGGATCCCAAATTTTTTAAATATACGGTCCAAAAACTCGTTTTCGTTGGGGTTTTCGAATATATTCGGGATTATAAATTATATTTATTATATATGTCGGTTTAACGGGTTTGTGTCCGATATAACGTTTTTTTTTCGTTTAAAATAGCGGTTCGGAACGGGTGCTGGTTAACGGTATAGCCCGGGTGGTAAAATTCCAAAAGGTTTAAATTGTAACAATTTAACCGGTATTTTTAAAAATTTACGTAATAATAATCCACAAATTTTAAACGCGTTGGCGTACGGAATTTGTGGTTGTTACAATATCCTCGTTATTATTTCCGAACACGGTGTTGGCCGAGGGAATTAGCAATTTAAATACCTTTATTTAGTTTATTTATGTTGCCTAAATTGACAATATTAATTAGTGTTGATAGGAATTGTATGATCGCTGCGATCGGTAAAAACAATATAACAAATTGAACGTAATTTAGTTTTTTTTTCTAGCTATCTACATGCTCGTCAGAATCGGTTGAAGATTCTTTTACGTGTTATGAGATCACGTGGTTAAACACGTGATCTATCTATACGCATGTCTGCCCATGAACCAACAATGGGGATCGATTGCTGACACTGGGTTGATCTCTTTCTCCGACGAAACATCTTGCGGCTTGACATTTTCGCCCGAGATAGGCTGACCTTTATGGATAGTTTCTTGGCCTGCGGCCTTGGATTCCTTTGCGGTGCCGGTTGGCGTTAGAGCCTCCGGGGCCTGGATCAAGTTTGCATGCCATTCTCGTATGTCGGTAGCATAGGCTGTAAAGAGTCGAAAGGGGCGGAGAAGAAAGATCGGGCTATAACCATCTTCTGGGTTCAACTCCGCGTTACAGATGACTGACAGAGTTTTGATGATTTGTTTCGAATGGATCCTGATTCTTTCGGGCAAGTTGGAGCCCGAGTACGCTTCCGACCGCTTCTCGGTTGTCTGTTTCCCTCGGCTGGTCCGGGACTCTCTATCAAAATATTTGGGTAGTCTGATCTGGGGCTCCCCAATCAGGACATGAATGGCAAAGGCAGTCTCGAGTGGTTGATCCCACATGGCCTTGAAGTCGGGCCAGGTGGATTCAAAGATCTTGACAAGTGCATGTTGCTCCGACTCGCCCGGATTCCAAGTCTTGGCATTCTTGCCTCTGGTTCCGAGCTCCTTTTTCTTTGCCTTGTTCCTATCGTATCTTTCCTTTTCTGCCATCCAGCGCTCAGTCTCCCATTCAAAGTCTCCCCTGAGCCTGGCCCGAAAGTAGTCAAAGTCCTTGGTCTTGGTCGTGTCGTCGCTGTCCCATTGATCGCTGTCAGACGTATCCCATTGCGTTGGAGGCCCGAGTTTGCGAGAGTGCTTCCGCAGAGAAGTCATTGGCAACAAGCGGCGTGTAGTGGTCGATATCCTCGGTTGTCCGAAACGGGTCAAGTCATTGAAGTCAAAACCAAAAGACCAATATCCTGTTCCCGCTTGGTCTTGGGTTCAAGAGAATCTTCCAACCCAAACGTTCCGTCTTCTTTAATCCAATGCATGAATGGCGCTCCTTGAGTGACTCGTTTATGCTATTGAAGCTCGGCAGCACGGGTCTCTCTCTTTTCGGCCCACTTTGCAGCTTTGCGGCGTCGTCTCTGGCTTCTGTGCTCTTCGAGGTCAGACTCGTGCGTCGTATCTGTCGTTTGATCTTGGTCGATTTTGTGCCCCATCTGAGCCACGCGGTCACCAAATTTGAAGAGCTTCTCTCGGAGCATGTGGATCTCTTGCATCAACGCTGCCGAGCCTCCCTCTGTCGATTCTTGGTGATCTTGAACACTAGCACGGTGGACATTGTTCGGTGGCGCCTGGCCTTGCTTGGAAACCCTCTCTTGAGCCGTTTCGTGTTTCTCGGGCGCAAGGGGCTTTTGGTCTCCAGTCGGCTGCGCCACGGATGGTATGCCATTGGCAACGTTGGAACTGGGCAAATCCGCCATTCTGAGTGTTTTCGCGTTGGTAAAGATGCGTACTGGTGAAAGATTTCAGTTAGAAGCTCGCCATCGAGAGACATCAAGCCAACCGCAGGTCTCTGATGAAGAAATGATGGCAAAGATCAGGGCCGGTGCGGGGAACAGTGACAAGATAAGGTAGCATTGGTCAGGCCAGCCGGTATCATATATGTTGAGCCGCATTTCTCACTCGGAACTCCTTATCCGCTGTAGCTTACAGACAGCACTTGAGCGCCTGCCGAGCAGCTGTGGAAACCGCTCGCCTAATAGTTCTAGAACTAGTCGTAGTCATTGGTCAGAAGTTCCGGCAGCTGTGCCCCCTCATGCACAGCTGCTGACTGCAGGCCGGTACTGCGCCTGGACAGTTAGAGTATGAATTACCACCACGACCCCTTTCAAGGCCAACAGCAGCCCTCAGCTTCTTGGATGACTTCTTTTCCATGGCCATGGATCGATTCCAAAGTATGCATCCGACTGAGCCCGATGCAGCTGCAAAGTACCGGATCCGAGACCGCAAGAGTTGGACAGAGGTCTTTGACCAGCTTGAAGCAGCAAAAGTATAGTACTATCAGACAAAGGGTTTCAAGGGAGGCTTTAGGGAGATTTACAGAAAGTCGGGCGACAATGTCCAACCGCTCATTGGAGTGACAAAGGCGTTACCTGATATGGACATGGTCACGCCTGTCTTGGGGGTCGTGCAGGTTCTTTTAGAGGCAAGCTTGTCTTTTCAATCCAGCATATTCTAGTCACTGAACATCAGATAACATCTTCCAGGCTGCCAAGCACGCCGCACAGGTTCGCCAGGCCATGTCTGGGGCATTCGACGGCATTGAGCCCATGTTTTCACAGATCGAGCTGTTTCCCAAGACATACCCAGGCGACGAAAACATCAAACAGGCATCTATCGCACTGATAGCCGTGACTTTCCATGTGGTCGAGTGTGTGATTGGCTTCTTTGTGAAACCCACTTGTACGCCACTTGTTCTATTCGCCACGTTAGCCTTCTGAGTCTGGGACGACGCACTTCTGCACAAAATTGATCGGGCACATTGCTGAGCACCCACGGCACATGTCGCTCAACTTCTTCTGTGGTCAGCACTTGGAGCCTTGCAACCCTCACAGCGGTGGTCGTGCCATGATTCAGACGTTTCTCTGTCAGCTCTTGAACCAGTGCGACTTTGGTCCTCAATATCAAGTGAACCAAGAGTTGGAGCTGATCAGAGCCGGTGACGTCAAAGAGCTTTACAGGATGTTTGAGTCTCTATTCAGCAGGATTTATGCAAGCCTCTGTGTCTTTTGCATCATTGACGGCGTCGTCTTTTACGAGCGTGACGAGTTCCTGCAGGACCTGGAGGATGTGATTCCCATGATAGTGTAACTGTTTGCAGAACATGATACCAACATGCCCATCCTCAAAGTTCTGATTGCCAGCCCGACAAAAACGTCTGTGGTCCGATGGCTGTTTACTGATGATCAGATCTTTTCAATGACGACCATGTCTGAGTATATCGAGAATCCCAGTCGCATGAGGGTGGAGAGGAGGCTGAAGGAAGAAGAGAGTGGCTCCAGCTTTGGTCTATAAAAGTCTGCGGCTGATTTGTGGCTACAATGGTCTGATCAAATTAGGAGCAATTCGGAAAAGGCAAAATGAAGAAAGGTTTGATGTTATGGGCGACCCTGACAACTTGCATGCCAGTTCAATGGACTGCATAAAGTTTGGAGATCTTTTGTTATCATGGCAATCGTTGCCACAAGATATATATAGTAGCTCATTTGAATAATGTGACCATCAAACCGGATACACACGAGCCCCTGGATGAATGTGCCGGCGAGGGTTGGCCTTGTTTTTTTCGAACCAATTGGAATTCCGGAGTCCGGGGGCCAAAAATATGTGAATTACCTGATCAGGTGCTATTAACAGGAACAAGGACGAGGTAGGTATTTGTAAATTTAAGTATTTCTGAATTCCAGGACCATGAGCACATTCATTCAAGGGTAGATGTGTAGTTGGGTGGGTTGGCCTGTTTCATATCAGGGATTAAAACGAAAAATTGCTTACACCACGGCAAATAAACTATTACTGGGTTGTTTCATGACTGCTTCGTGATGTGATTGAGGCGTGGCAGTAAGTTGATCGACATAAAACAGAAAATAATAGTAGTTCCAAACATAGCTCTACTAACCAACCCCTGATGCCTACGCTCCCAACCAAGGCAAATCCATCCGCACTTTATTCTCACCTCTGCCCGAGGCCGTCGACACGAGTTATATAAACCGCCCGGTGGCAGTTTTTGTCTTGCCTCTTTCTTTTCTTGGTCCTCACGTCCCTGTTGTCGTCTGTCGTTCTTTTGTTACTTTCTATTCAGCTTGCCTTTTGGTTTTTCGGCCTCAGTCTCAGAAGCTAGCAGCTGCCTTGGCCATATTGTCTCTTGACTCTGCTAAACAATCATTCGCAGCCCATTCTTCCAACAATTGCGGCTTACGTGTCAGTCAACCAGCAAGTCTACTTCAATCATCCACCGGTTCAACAAATAAGCCAACTCTCAGCCAAACACAGCGAAAAATGCAAGTTGCGTGGATCTTTGCTGCTCTCGCTATTGCTCAGTCAGTTGTGGCTAGTCCGACGCCGATCGAACCTCTCTTGGAAGCAGACACAATCCCGAACCATATCCCTCAAGGGGCCTGTATGAGAGGATGTAGGAGGAGCAACAGCTGGCGGATTTTCGGGGTGCGGTCCCGTTGCAAGAAACAGTGCGCGCGATGATCAGTCTAGAAAGGCTCAAGGAAGCGTGACCAGTACACGGATGGCAACTTAATACGAATAATTCAACAGCGGGGGACAAGGTAATCTATAGTTTCTAGGCGGAAATACCAGCTCGACAGCTTTTTGGCATGTCATAGCCTGCAGGCATAACGCCAACCCGCATGTAACCAGATTTTACTGAGACTGTAGACAGTTACAATGCCCACTCAGCCTCACCTGCACACCTTCATTCGTGACCATGGTACTGCAGCTTTGTATGTCCGTGGCTTTGACAGTGACACTCAGCTCATAGGGTGTAACTGGAGGGATCAAAGTTCGAATTTCGGGATCTATCCGAAAGCTAGCCAGTGGCTAGGAGCCAGTCTGGGCGCGGTACGAGCAGGCGAGGTACCGTCTGGAGCGTGATGAGAACTTGGGACGTAGACTGCATTCACGGGTGTGCTAGTCTCAACAACTTTGTCAAATGCGGCAACACCCGGCTTTTTCTGAAGGAAACCCCGGGGTATGCTCAGCACCTGGGCTAGCACCTCTTGAGTGATGACCCGTGGAATGATGAGACAGCCGAGGATGAGATTTATAAGCTCAACGTACCATATTGGTTCGCACTGCCTTAAGAGACGACTTCATCTTATCTTGACATGCTGTCAGATTGCGATGAAAGGTTTGTCGGGAAAATTAAAATAAGTTGGGGAAACCATGGATCCTTATCAAGCTTTTGAACCCTGCATTGCAGTACTCGTTGCCCGAATGATGAAGCTTTTGGAAACACTGTCTATATTTGTTGGGCTCTGATCTCAGCGCGACAGCCGTTTGCACCCCCACTCCCCCATAGTCAGTATATAAGACAACCAATGAACCCATCAAGCCCTGACAAATAAGATCCAGGGTTCTATCATTGCTTCTGTCTTATTTGATGATCATAGCTTGTAGACGGACCATCAATACTAGGTCATACTATTCACTTCATGATGGGAGACGCCGAAAGCTTCACTGCAAGTCCCTCGACCCTAGAGGAACTGCAGACGAGTGAACAGCGAGTTCTACTCGACACAATCACTCGGGTCCGAAAATGTGGTCTTGACAGCATACTGTCTCTCCCTCAGATCGTTGTCTGCGGAGATCAATCATCCGGGAAAAGCTCCGTCCTGGAGGCTTTGACAGAGATTCCCTTCCCTAGGAATGATAATCTCTGCACCAGATTCGCCACTGAAATCAGCCTGCGTCGCGAAGCCGTTGAGAGGTTCACGGTCAAGATAGTGCCAGATGGCACCCGTCCCCAGGACAAGCAAGAAGAGATCAGGGCGTTTTCCGAGTCACTGTCTGACTTGTCTGATCTACCCGTGGTTATGGATGCAGCCATGAAAGTCATGGGCATCGCGGGATCCAGCGACAGTCAAACCCCTAGCGCCTTTGCCGGGGACACGCTGACCATCGAAATCGATGGCCCAAACAGACCCCAGCTAACTCTTGTCGACATCCCGGGCCTTATTCAGGCCTCGACAAAGGGTGTGTCCGACCGGGACGTCGCAATGGTCAAGGAAATCACCGACCATTACATATCTCAACCTCGCACCATCTGCCTGGCAGTTATTTCTGCCACGAACGACGCAGCGAATCAAGGAATTCTTCAGCAAGTCCGCACTTTTGACCGCAAGGGTGAGAGAACATTGGGAGTCATCACGAAGCCAGATAAACTAGAGTCCGGGTCTGGTTCCGAGGCCGAGTTCCTTGCGCTGGCTCGGAACGAAAACGTGTTTTTCGAGCTTGGCTGGCATGTGGTCAAAAATCGCAGCTTCAATGAGCGAGACTCATCACTGGAAGACCGCAACATGGCGGA
The DNA here is from genome assembly GCF_000002495.2 of Pyricularia oryzae 70-15. Taxonomy (NCBI): domain Eukaryota; kingdom Fungi; phylum Ascomycota; class Sordariomycetes; order Magnaporthales; family Pyriculariaceae; genus Pyricularia; species Pyricularia oryzae. The sequence goes on along the minus strand of NC_017844.1, from coordinate 6,595,307 downwards.
AATTAGCTTCTTCCGCACTTCCAACTTCAAAGCCCTGCCCAAGGAAACAGTCGGCATCGATACCCTTCGCGTTCGACTCAGTCGTCTGCTTTACAAGCACGTAAAGAACGAGATTCCACGTCTGATGGGAGATCTTGAGGTGGCTCTTGAGTCCTCCAAGGCAGAACTAGGCCTTCTGGGTAGCTCCAGATCCACAGCTCCAGAGTGCCGTGCATACTTGACACAGCTAAGTATGGACTGCTACGAGATCTGCAAGGCGGCACTGAATGGGCACTACGAGCACCGGTACTTCAAGTTAGATGGCGAATATAAATTCAGTTCGAAGCACCAAACAACAATCGCGCGACTTCGCGCCACCGTTCAGCACTTTAACAATGACTTTTCGGAGCTTATCCGGACCAATGGGCACAAGTATATAATTTCTCGAGAGTCGGACCCGAAACCGGAGACCGAGGATGAGTCGGACTCGAACCAAGAGGCCAAGGATGAGCCGGAGCCAAAAGCCAACTCTGAAAAGCCAGAGCCCCAAAAGCTGTCCAAGGCCAAAGCCACCGAATGGGTTCGGCAGATTATTCTGCGATCACGCGGAACAGAGCTTTTTGGCAGCTTCAATCCCAATGTGGTTGCTGAGCTTTTCTGGGAGCAATCTCAGCCTTGGCCTCGGCTGGCAAAATCCCACATAGACTGCATCAGTCAAGTATGTGAGCGATTTCTTGTTGGCCTTATTGATCAAAAAGGGGCAAAAGGTGTGGCCTCTCGCATCTGGTAAGTGCAAAAATTCTCCATGTGTTCGGGTGATTGAACGAACTAATTATTTGGAACAGGATGCCTCTGGTCAAGAATGTGCTCAGACAGCGCGAAAAGGCTGCTCACGACGAGCTCAACAACCTGATAGAAGATCTCAAGTGGTTTCCCATTAATTACAACCACTATTACACTCTGACTGTCCAGAAGGCTCGTCATCAAAGGTTTCAGAAACAGCTTACATCTGTTGGGATTCAGGACCACCTACGCAAAGATTATTGCAAGCATGGCGGACATTGTAAGAAACACGATACGGAAGGAGCTGTAAACCGACTTTTGTCTGCAGTAGACGAGGCATACGTTGCAGACATGGACGACTTCAGCTGCCAGGATGCTCTAGACAGTCTCCTTGCGATCTACAAGGTAAATCGACCCATTCAACCGACAGAACAGCCGGTTGCTGACGCACTTGCAGGTCCAGCAAAAGGTCTTTATTGCCAACGTCACCACACAGGTGATCGAACGGCAGATGTTGCGCGGGCTTGATCTTGTATTCTCGCCGATTGTCGTGGCGGAAATGAGCGATGCTGATGTGGTGTCTGTTGCGCTGGAGAATTCGGCCACTCAGCGACAGCGGACTTTTCTCACAGACCGAGTATCTAAGCTGGAGGAGGGCCAGAGAATCTTCCGCGCTGCCATGGGGTCGGTCATGGTCTCGCAGGCTTAGGTGTTGCAGGCTATATTTACCAAAGTCGCTGGCATTAGTCATTGACGGGAGGGAGCTCTCGTTTTTGACGGTGTTTTTTTAGTGCAACAGGAGGCGGTTCTGGAAGAGTCCGGTGGTTTGGTCAACTAATAGTTCGGTGCACGTGACTCTGGAAAGTGGATCTCCATCATCTCGAGATCCACGTGACAAACATCGACCTGAATCTTTGCCATCATCACTACTACAAAGCATCATTAACAGGTATACATACACCTGCCCGCTTACATGCAGTCCAAACATGCCCCTCCCGCTGCGGCTGCGGCACATTCCGATACCATGCTCGGCAAGCAAGCACACGCCGCTGCAGATGGCCTGCTGGCTGCAATCGCGGATTCAGCAAGACATGGTTGACAACAAACTCGAGACTCGCCTAACCTTGCCAATTCCCAAGCAGAAACACGCTGCAGCCCAAAGGAGAGATTGGGTCAAGGCCCTGCTTATGCTCAATATCCCAAACAGCTCGTGCCCGTCTCATTTGCAGGAACTACTCAAACACATTGGTCCGCCACCGACCGTCATCTCCTTCATGCCGCAGCCTGCCTTTGATATACCAGGCTTGGCTGTGGATCCAGAGAGCGTTCAAAAGGCACGCCAGCTTGCTGCTCCATTGCCCAAGCTGATTCATTCTCATGAAATTGCCTTTGGTGTTCGTTCGCTTGGTATGGAGCTCCCAGACTCCTTCACATGGGGTCAATTACAGGAAGTGGTCGAACAACTGCTGAAGAACCGCGACAAGTGGAGTCAGGCCGGCATCAGTATTCCAGATCTGTCCATTGCACATGGGAAACCGAATCAGAAGGCTGCATTCCTACAAGTAGACCACTTCATTAAAAGAATGGAGGGTTTCGTGTCCGAGGTCAAAGACGACACATTACCCAGCGTGCCTCTGGTGACGGACCTGGCGGCAAAACATGGGTTGCAGCCCATTGACACGGATCCTGCCTTTTTCGGGCCTGGGACCTTGATGCTCTGGCCTGTAATGGACCTCTCGGACAGTCTACAGCTGCCGCAAGGTGCCAGTCTCGCCTCTGAGCAAGCTCTACACGATATTTTGGCACAAGCCACCATCAGAACCATCAAGGAACATTTCCGCCTCGATGGTTATATCAAGCCCGGGGAGACAGGAGTCTGGGTTGATGACAAAACTTCATCTGTACCGAGACGCGTGGCCACCGTACGGCCCATCGTGGGGCCCAAATTGATCACTTCTTTTGGTGTCGGCCTGCAGGTTGGGCCTCTGCACAAAGTGGCAAACAATGTGGACCAAACAATGACAAGCCTGGCCGAACTTGGGGGTATCCCGAACACGCCAGCTTCGCTCGCAAACCATTGGGCAGAAGTGTTTGCTGACTTGTTGAACGCCACGCCCAAGAGATCCGCAGGATTTAAATTCAAGGTCCAGAAATCTGCACTGAAGCTGAAGGCGATAGAGAATCCCCTCGCCAAAGGCCCCGCTTGGACAGTAGACCACCTTGAGGATTCTGCACTGGGTTGGAGAACCCAGTCACATGTTGACACTAGCTTGAAGCGATCTTTGTTTTTCGATGACAAAGTCTGCAGGTTGACTGCCAATTGGCCGCTCCATAAAATGGGCGACCTTTTCGACAGTGCGTCGGCTAGAATCACTGATATTGAGAGAGGTGACCATGGCAGATATGGCAAAAAGGCCTTGCCCCAGATCAATGGAGTCATGAAGACTATGGGAGCAGTATCGGAACTCGCGCAAGGGCGGCCATGGCTCGGCGTTGACAAGATCATGGACGCATGGCATACTCGCCCGATCAACATGACCACCATCTCGAAGCTCGATCTCCACATGCTGGATCATAGACCAGTCATTCTTGGCAACGAATCCTTTCCAAAGCTGGAGCCCATTCCCCCAACAGAACTCATCTCTGACCTTGATTTGACCTGGCCGGATCTGGCTGTACCCGAGGTCGAGTCGATAGACCAACAGCCCACCTACGCTTTGGATTTGGAAGACAGTTGGAAACGCTACTGCGGTTGGGTCCTCCGCGTGCTGCGCGAGAGCTCTCTTGGGCGGCAGCTGGACACGAGGCTTTTGGACCATAGCGCTCGATTCGTGACGGCCGAGATGATGACCAACTCGGGCGTCGCACTCGCCGTCATCAAGGGAGCAAACTCCAGCATAGCCAGGTCCATCCACCACGGGCTCAACTACATGCAGTGTGCAGCCGTTTACCGACGGGCCCTCACGGCCAGGGGACAGCCGCGCGGAGACGCAGCCACGCTGTCCCGCCAGGAGGCTCGGCTCATACTTCCCCACCGGCGCAGGATCAGTCGCCGCTGGGAGAAACACGTGGAGCCCGTCAAGCGTATTGGTGCAGCCTACAGAGGTGGTCTTTTACCGCCGGAGGACTTCGGGCAGGCCTTGACCAGGTTGGTGAGACATCCTGGCCAGAATCAGTTCAGCAGACGGGCGTCCAAGATTATCGAGGCCCGGTATGGCAAGCAGATACTCCGTGCCACGGGGCTGAAGAAGGCGCCTCCGACCTGGCGGGCAGATGAAGATTTCTTGGGGCGGTATTGAGGTTTGTAAAATAGTGTAAATACGGTGTTGCATGTAAGAATAGTCTGTACTTGTATACCGACGCTCCAATGAGTCAGGGGGGGCTGTTCTGCAGAGCCCTGCCCGCTTAGGGTCGTTATCTTGTGCGCCTAGCATAATGAGCAAGATCGACAGCGAAATTGCGGCGAGACGGGGCTCTTGCGTCTTTGTAAACTCTTTATGGCCATGTTCTCCACCCTCGTAACTGGATACACTGTTGTCTTGGACCTGGCCTGTTCGATAGGAACAGCGCATGCGCGTACCAGATAGTCGCGTCTCTAGCTTTCTGGCTTGCAACCTCCGTCGACGAGTCCAGTGACACCAAAGGCAGCCAACATCTGACATTTCGAGCTTCATGTCTGGTTGTAAAGTATGTTGCCGACCTAGCGATGGTTTGTCAAACGTCTTGGTCAGGGTAGAGGCAAATACCACAGCGCGTACACATGGCACAGCCTATGGTGCTACACCTGCGTGAAAGAATTCGTTGCGAAGTCATACATTTTGTAAACCAATAATTTACACCGACCATCCTGCAGTAACAACCCAAGCGCCGATTGCACCGGAAATAACCTCAAAGTATCCAACGTGCCAAAGAATGAACGACAAGGTCGTGCATTACAAATATACAATCGAATTAAAGAAAGTGAGACAAACACCTCAGTTACAAGGATCTGACCACGCTCATCGAAGCATGTACGACAGGTCTGGCAAGTTCCGCACCACACGGCGGACTTCATCTTCGTAGGCATCATCAGTATCTTCCATTCCTTCAAAGGCAACCATCTTCCTTGGTTTCGAGTCTGCGGGTAATGGTGAGTGCGAGCGAGGTGTTGAATCTTTGATGTCAGTGGGAACAGCTTGAAGACCGCCGGCTGTATTCGCAGGCGCTGGACCCGAGGCGCCAAAGAACGACAGATCCCACTGGTCGCTAGCGGTAGAATCACTGGGTTGAGATACATCCGAGGCAGATGCTGTCTTGGGGGCACTCTTGACTGGCGGTTTGACGTCCGCGTTTGCCTTGTCACGTGCGTCAAAGCTCATGGAGAATGCAGGATCCATCCCGTTTCCATTAGCTCCAGGAGATGTGATCATCTCTCCCCAGTCATCATCGTCCTCTTTAGCTGGGGCCGGAGGATCCAATGGTTTTGATGTGGCAAACATAGATACGGGCCGCGGTGCTCCATTCGATAAAGGTTTTGCCGCGTCCATCATTGAAGTGCTCCAAGAGAACCCGTTCGAGGGTGTACTAGGCTTCGAGCTCCATCCAAAACTTGCCAGAGCAGGAGCAGGAGCAGGTTCAACTTTACTGGCTGGCGGTGCACTCTGTCGTTTCTTCTTAAAGACCTCGTCAAGGTTCACGGGCTCATCCGGAACCGAGGAATCCCAGCCAAAGGCGGCCCCTTTTGCCTTGTTCGCTCCCCCGCTGTAGCCCCTGAGCGAAGGTCGACCACCCGCAAAAGCATCCTCTTCCATCCAACGCCGCACGATTTTGAACGTGTCGTTGCGTACTTCAGAAGTCGGCCAGGTTACTCTTCGGTAGTAGTCATCACCACCAGCATCATGCAGCCTCTTGGTCCCTTGTCGAGAGACACGATACCATACCCGTCGTTCAGATATTGACGAGAATGTGTCATTGACGATTCGATCCGAGACGTCGGCGTCTTCTGGATCTCCAAAAGTGCTATCTTTGAGGCCCAGCTTCTCAAAGAGCTCGTCGACGGCTTTGAGATCAGCCGTAAACTGCACATCACCATACTTGTCCGTCAACTCTTGTTGGTACTGCACCGAGCCGAACTTGTCTATAAGCTCTTGAAAGTTGGTACGAGTGGGCGGCGGTGGGCGTGGAACAGAGGTCGCAGGGAGCTCGGGTTGGGTGCTAATGTTGGCAGCTTCAACAAGCGTTTGGAAGCTGGCCCTCGTCGCAGGCAACGGGCGTGGTATCGACGTTGCAACTGTTGTTGTTGTAATCGTCGAGCTGACTCGAGCTACCTCGACAAGTTCCTTAAAGTTCTTACGAGTTGACGGTATAGGCCGAGGTATTGAGGTTGCCGGAGACGATTTCCCAGCGCTGTCAAACATCTTGGCCAAGTCTGACACTTTGGCCGACACTTTTCTCTGCATTGGGCTGTGTGGCATCGGCTTGGGTCTAGAGTCTTCGTCTATAGATGTGATGGGCGAGTCTTGTGGCCTGGTTTCCTGCCTGCTATCCTCGGAGCATGTAGTCGATGCTCTCGACCGTGTCTTTTCGGCATTTTGATGTGATGTTTCTGAATCTTGCACCTGATCTGTCTCCGTCGTGTCCTTGATTTCTACATGTTCCTTGTCCCTTCCCCACTGGCTTGTCACCTCCAGTTCCTTAAACTCATCAGGATCAGGGGACGCTTCAGGTATCGTATCCTGCAGGCTGAACTTTGCACCAAAGCCAGGCGAGACGGCAGCCTTGGGCGGACTGGGAGGCAATTCCAGACTCGTATCTGAAGCCCAGGGATCCAGATGCGTCCCTGGAAGCCTCAACGCGGAATTCGAACTCGATCTCGACAGTGTTTTTGCTGCAACCCCAGGAGACGTTATCGGCCATGCCCTACCGCTAACGCTATTATCCCTCGACCGTGGCCGCGACCCCGCTAGGCTGTGTAAACTGTTCTCGCGCGACCGCGATCGCGGGTTGTCTGTCACATTCCCCCAGGCATTGAGCGAGCCCGAGGTCCAGTTGGAATCATCGTCCCCACCCCAGGGCGAGGTGAATTCCAACCCAGGTAAGCTGTCGGTGGTCGTGGACGTGAGGAATGCGCGAGGCGGCGGCTCTGGCCCCCGGTCGTTGTCGGGGGCGGGCGTGGTCCATGGAGAAGCGCCCCAAGGATCCTCCATCGCGTCGGCGTAGTGGAGGAGTTTAGGCTATCGCATCATCGATCGGGTCGTATCGTTCGGATCGTTCGGATCGTTCGGTTGTCGTTCGCTGGTGCTTGGTATGGAGCGAGACGGTGCAGCGAGTATCTGCAAGGGCCTAAGCCAAGAGACCTGATAAACCTCCAAGCAAATGAAGACCTCTAGAACAATATCGAGACGCGTTGACCGCGATTGTCAATCAAGTGCTGTCGACGTCCGTCAGCTTGTTCTGTTCCAGAAGGCACAGCAGTCGCACGGTGCCAAGATTGAGGTTGAGAACACGCACAGTGAAACAATTCAACGGTCAGGGGTCGGTGGGACGCCTAGATCTACGGCATGACAGGCCTAACCTGGATGCAAGCCGAATCTTTCGGCCAACTCCCGTATAAATGGAGTCTTGGTAACAAATAACTTTACAAGTTGAAGAGAAACTGATTCATTGAAACCTTGCTGGAAAATAGGTAGGCAATCGTTTTGAATTGATCGCAAGTTCATTTGCCAAGCTGATGCTATCCGATGATAATCTACTTTGTACCAAGTCATCCGAAGCTATCCGGCCTCCCGGCAATGTGTAAGAAAAATAACCAGGGTATCTCCAATAGTATGTGAAGCAACCAATCCTTTATGCCCAGCGCCTCGCTCCATTTAGCCATAATATGAGGCTTGTAGTAAATTCAAAAACAAAAGAAAGTCCCAGCCTCATGTACTCCGTAGCAAGGAAAACAACCTCTAGGTTGGAGGTTGGAGCAAAGCAAGAAGAACTAGTTTCATGCTCGAGCAAAGAAGAAAACGTGTAACTCGGGTTTACTCTTGCTCCTCGCTTGCAAAGTCCTCCAAAGCTCCCGAGAACTCCCGCAAAACCCTGCGAACCACTTTGTTGCCCTGCGGAGAAAAGACAAGCTGCTCTGCCATCTCTTGCAACGCGCGGCGAAGCGTCATTGCATCTTCCCAACCGAGCTCTGCGGGAATAGGAACCTGAAGAACGCGCTGTTGCGGTGCCGGCTGTACAAGGTATGCTGGCGATAGCGATACTGGATTCCTATTCTGTATAGCTAGAGGCTGCGCAGCAGGTACAGAAGGGCCGGCATCTCTAGTGTTGGACGCTTCGTTGCCGCGCTTTCGCCTTTTAAGTGGCCGTTGCGAAGTTCGTCTTGGGCGCTTCGATCCTGTTCGGATGTTGTTAAAATGGGCCAAACAGAAATGCAAGCAGTAGTACTAACCTTTGTACAAACTGCACTTTGCCGTTTGTGCATTGTACTTGCAGCATCCACAGCCGCCATTGTGAACACCTGGAACCGAATACCAGCCGACGAAAGGTCCTCTGTTGTCTGTACACCGCTTGCAGGCTATTGGGTTTTCAGTCCCAACAATTTGCATTAGAACTGCCTCGACGTTGTCAAGTCGCTTCCAGATAATCTTTCGACTTTTCCAGACGGGATGGATGACGCATGATCGTAGGGGCTGTATTAACGAGCAGAGTTAGTTATATCCTACCTCAGACGTAGCAACCACGTACCTGCATCCCGAGCATTGCCGTCGTCGCCCCATTTTTAGCGAGATTGGAGGGCATTTGCGAGAGTATATCCCGCACAACATCGATGTTGATCTCGTTTGGATCTTCAATGTCGCTTCTGATCAAGTAATCTGGTTCATCGACTGTGTCGTTCACCGGATCCTGTGAATCGCCATCGTCACCCAGGAATTGGGCAAGTATATCCTGGTCGAAATTGTCCACGCTCAGGTTGTTACTTGGGGCGGTAATGTCGGTGTCAGGAAGAAAGTATGGGATATCGCCAATGTCAGATCCATCGGAATCAGAATCGGAGTTGCTACCTTCGGTTCCACTCGTGCTGCCGGGTGAACTTTTGATGTGGATCGGCGGGGATTCTGCGGCGACAAAAGACATGATGCTGTGATGTCGATAGAGGCGACTGTTAAGAGCAAGTAACCATTGTCGGCGAGCCGTATGTGCTACAGCCGGTTGGGAGCACGATCGAGGTATTGCTGTTGGACAATGCGGGAGAGGAGGTTGACCGACGTGCCGACGCGACGCGGTGCTATCCGTAGTTCTAGAAGTGATAGTGGAGTTAGTGTCGGTAACACGTTGGCCGCTAGTTGACGTTGGTTAGGTCTGTGCGCCGGCGTCTGCGGGGTGGGTCGCGGGGTTCCGTGATCGGCAGGTGCTTAGAAATTAACTGTCGCGCGGAGTTTGTGGCAATGCGAACCAGTAATTATATCAAAGCCTTTACCAGCGTGATCTCGAGTGAAAGATCTTGTTCTACAGACCCTCGTCTCTCCAGACACGTCCAAATGTCCTTGTCAAAAGTCAAACACATAATACTTGTACGTTGCATCACCACTCACGCAGTCATGCACTAACAACAACTAGGTCCTCTCCGGCAAAGGCGGAGTTGGCAAGTCTTCAGTTACCACACAACTTGCCCTCTCCCTCTCCTTGGCTGGCCATTCAGTTGGTGTTCTCGATGTCGACCTTACAGGACCCAACATCCCCCGCATGTTTTCGGTCGAAGACGCCAAAGTAACACAAGCCCCAGGCGGTTGGCTCCCGGTCCCGGTCCACGAATCAAACCCTGCCTCCAATACTGGATCCTTGCGCGTCATGAGCCTCGGGTTTCTCCTCCGCGATCGAGGTGATGCCGTAGTCTGGAGGGGTCCCAAAAAGACGGCCATGGTTCGCCAGTTTTTGTCGGATGTACTTTGGGGAGACCTAGACTTTTTATTGGTCGACACACCACCCGGTACCAGCGACGAGCACATATCCCTAGCCGAGACGCTGCTACAAAAGACTGTCCCGGGTCAACTGGCCGGTGCAGTCGTGGTCACAACGCCACAGGCCGTCGCGACTGCCGACGTTAGAAAAGAGCTCAACTTTTGCAAAAAGACAGCCATCCCTGTACTGGGCGTGATAGAAAACATGAGTGGCTACATCTGCCCTTGTTGCGGGGAAAAGACAAACATCTTCATGTCTGGAGGAGGAGAAGTCATGGCCAACGACTTTGGAGTCAAGTTCCTGGGAAGGATACCTATAGACCCTGTCTTTGTCGAGCTCATCGAAACCGGTCGGCGTCCAAGATACCAAGCCCCCGCGAAACCGGACCCTGAGGCAGCATCCGAAAGCGAAGCCAGGGATCCAGGACTGCTTGTTGAAAAGTACACCGACAGCATACTGGCACCCATATTCGGAAACATTGCTGCCGAGCTCATCAGGGGCGTGTCGAGCGGGTGAGCTCTCAAGGTCACCCATGAAATCGACACCTCCCGTGCCTCTCGGACTGAAACCCGGAAAATACGGATCAAGCTTCAAGCCAACCGGAGCGCAAAGCCTCGCAACAAGCGCTGTTGCCCAGCCCCACAACTACGTAATCGCCAGGGACCCTAGCAGGCTAGCACCCCACAAGATCGGGCTGGAAGAAGCTGTTCCTGGACACACAAGTTCAAGTTGAGGGCTAAGTACAGGCAAAACGTCTTTGGACGAGTTTACAGGGCACAAGTTTATAGTTGCTTTTACAACGGCTGCTGCAGGTCATTGATCGTGCAGGTGGCTTTTGTATCTGCTGGATCTGGCTGCGGGGTTTTTGACCGCTTATAGCTTTGTTCGGTCGCGTCGAATTATGCACTGCGCCCACCTTGGGCATCGGCGATCCCACCCAATCCATGGTGGCACACATGCAAAATTTCCATCCAAACAAAACAAAATTTTCTCTGACCTTTCCATTGTTTGAGAACTGACTGTCCAATTGTTCTCAACCAACGCTTTGAGCATCTGCGAGTAGCCGGTGTGATTTACAAGGTCGGTTGTTTTATTTTGATTTTGACAGACTGCCTTGGGATTGAATTGCCTCTGCCTCACCCTGCCTCACCGGCGACGGTCTGTAGCTCCTGCTAACCATGACAAATCCCATAGCTTTTACTTCATCTATATATCTCCACCTGATGCCAATCTCGACATCCTGACGATCTAGCTCGCAAGCGCCAACTCTCGACCCCGTAGTCCCATCACCAAAGCCCACCATTCCTTCGCTAAGGATATTCCTCCCCCTCCCCGGCCGACCTCCCTAACGTCCCTGGAGACGTTAGACAAACTCTCCTCCCATACGACCAGTATATTGGCATTGCCATTCTTTGCCGCCCAACACCAGTCCTGTGGGCCTACTCTCTCAGACGGAACCGCAAGGTCTCTGCTGAGTGGCAGTCAGTGTCCCGCGGAAGAATCCCTGGACCAGCGCCATTGGATAGCGCCTTGGACAGCGCCTTGGACCAGGCCTGAACGTCTGAACATCAACGTCTTGACAAGACAAACATGGGTTGCGAGACTGGAACCAACGAGGGCCAGGGCTACAGCTTGCCCAGCGCTCCTCAGCTCACCATCAACCACGATGTTGCGCAAGACCTAGACTCTAGCGGTGCATTTGAGGGTACGTAGTAGCTCCATGTTAGTATGAGCGATTTCTGACATGCATCAGGACCCGAGAAACTCCTCGAGGTGTGGTTCGCCCCCTCTCCCAGTGCCCTCCCGTTGGGCACCAAGGAAAATGGCCTCAAGTCGGTTCCTTCAGACAACTGGGTTGAGATGCTTGACATTGTCAACTGCAAGATCCTCTCGGTCGTGCAGTCGTCTGTTGTTGATGCATACCTCCTGTCCGAGTCGTCCATGTTTGTCTTCCCGCACAAGATCATTCTCAAGACTTGCGGAACCACGACCCTGCTTCTGGGACTCGCCCAGCTCCTGCGCATCGCCGCCGTCGATGCCGGTTTCCCGGTCCACAATGCTTCCTCTGTTGAGGATGAAAAGGCCGCTGCCACTCCGTACCGCGTCTTTTACAGTCGCAAGAACTTCCTCTTCCCAGACCGCCAGCGCGGCCCCCACCGCAGCTGGAAGCAGGAGGTCAAGTACCTCGACAGCATGTTCGAGGGTGGTAGCGCGTACATGGTCGGCAAGATGAACGGTGATCATTGGTACCTCTACATGACGAGCCCTGGCTCTACTGCCCTCACGCCCCCGCAGACGCCGCCGGCTGGGGAACTCATGCGCATTCCCACCGGTCTTCAGACCGCGGCGAGTCGTGAGGACGACGAGACGCTTGAAGTTCTGATGACGGACTTGGACCCTGAGAATGCCAAGCAGTTCTACCTGGAGCAGGCCAGCGCCCTGGCTTGCAAGCAGGCGACGCTTGCCCAGCAGGCAAGGGAGGAGGCCCATGCCGCACTGGACAAGGCCGCTTCCACCGACGAGCAATTGGTCTCAGAGGCCCTCACCACTGAAGGCCATGCCCTCGGTACTGTCGTGTCAGACACTTGCGGCTTGTCGGACGTGTACCCCAAGTCAAAGTACCCTGATGCACGCATCGACGCCTACATGTTTGAGCCGTGCGGCTTTTCGGCGAACGGTGTGGTTCCAGCTCCTCCTGACGCGACTGGTGCTCAGGGCGGCAACGAGCACTACTTTACGGTGCATGTGACACCGGAGCCTAACTGTTCGTATGCGTCGTTTGAGACTAATGTGCCCGGTGGTCAAAACGGCCGGGAGACTGCCGACATCATTGGACATGTCGTTGGCATCTTCAAGCCTGGAAGGTTCAGCGTGACCCTTTTCGAAGGCAAGGGCCGTCGTGGCGAGAACGGTACCAAGGCAGACCAGAGGCTGAGGGTTGACAACGTTCCGGGATACCGACAGCTGGACAAGATTGTGCACGAGTTTGACGACTATGATCTTGTCTTTCGCTTCTACCAGCGTGAGGGCTGGGTGGGCAAGGAGGGTGCCAGGGTTGGAGAGGATGATTTGTGATGGTTGTGAATTGGCGCTTCTGGTTTGGATTCTTTACGTGTTATATCAAGTATTGAATATTTTCAATAATCCGTTCCTCTCATCATTGCATGTAGCATTTAGTTCTTTCATTGCAGCACATTCCAACCTGATCCTCAAGGAGGTACCGTCACACAGCGACTCGCTGAGACACCACCAGCCACAGGCCATGCCAAAACCGGTGATAACCCGCCTATCGATGGAATGTGTTTCTTGCCTGCAGGCAGAAGACACTTGACCGAGGGGCAATATGAACTCATCGATGATGCTCCCTGAGTCGATATCCTTCTCATGCTCTTCATCCATAGCCTCAATACCCTACGGACATTATCACGGACAGATTCACTCGACAGAAACATGCCGACAAAATCGTACACAGGCAGCTACACAGGCAGCAGCACCTCCAAAAGGTCACGACGTTCGCTGGGTGGGGGCGAGATTGCAAGGACACGCCCCCGACTTCTGGACCGTCCATGGGTGTCGCGGCTGATGGTGGCTTCGCTGCTGGCGCTGTTGACTTTCGGCATTATTGGCTTCGTTGTCAGCTGCATCGTGCTGAGCGGGCTCGCGGGCCTGCCGGAATTGTGCCTGGCGCAGGCGTTTTTGTTCTTTGCGGTGAGTTGTCTTTCTCCTGGTCAAGAGAATCATGGCTGATGGACCTGTCTAGTGTTGCCTCTCACTCATATACCTCGCCCTACATCTAGTCGCCGCGACGAGGAACTTACCCGTCGATAGGCAGAGGGCACTGCAACACCCTCTGCAGTCGTGGGCGACGGTTGTGGCCCGTATAGCCTTGGTCTTTTGGATCCTGTCCGCCATTGCGGTGCCGGCTTCTTTTGTAAAGGTGGATAAAAAGACAACCGACTTACGGCCAGGCCATGTTGACATTGTGGTTTGTGTTTTCGGACTGTAAGTTATGTGTCGAGGCTCCTGCTGATAAGTTCAAAGTGCTGGGACTAACCACGCACCCGAAATCCAGTATCTCTATAAGCATTGTCACATTTGTCATCGAATATTCGGATGCCCCTTTTACACTTCCACGCATCACTCCAGAGCATATAACCTGTCGTTTGAGCGCTTTAGGCGCAGAAGAGGCATTCGTGAGCGTTTCGCGACAATGCTCGGCCGAGATGGTGCCTGAGAAGCTCAAAGAGATAAAAGAGGCAGACCACTCCCAGCACCCGACAGCGCAAGAACAGATACAAAAGGCCGCCTTTGCGAGGCAGAAATTTGGGAAACCAGCTGCAGGGGAGCAACCAAACAGGGTCGTGTCATCACCTCTAGGGCCGAGACCAATGCCGGGTACGATACCTGAGGGCATAGAACCACGAGCTTTGATACCAGTGACACACCAGCCTAGGGAACCAATTACACAGGTTATCCTTCCGCAGGAGCCAAGGCCTGCTCACGTAGGTGTCCAAGCAGAAGGATGGAAGACGCAGTGGAGGGAGCTCAAAAGCGAGGCGGGCATCACATCTGAGGGTAGCACACCCACCATTACTCCGGCGACGAGCGTGTCGACCAGGCCATATTCGCACGCCAGACGAGCTCCATCGAGGGATGCGCTGCGGCGGCAGCAGAACGAGAGAATTTCACTTCGAGTACCGCCCATGCCGAGGGGCCAGCCGGTCAGGGAATCGAGGTACGCCGGTCAACAGGGGAGGCCGCTGTATCCACCATTGCCGCCGTCCAGGCCGCCGCTGGGATGCAATGGAACGTCGGCGGTGCGAGCACACCAAGGTGCCTTGTCACCTGGCATGCAAAGAACGCCACCGGCGCCAACGGCAGCGCTGAACCCAAGGCCGAGGATGCCAACTGGTGCGGTCCCGCCAGGTCATTACAGACGAGTGTTTGAACAGCCTGTCAGGGGGCCGCGGGCTGAGGATTTTGTTTCTGGCAGAGACGGTTTGGATAATGGCATGATTTCACAGAGTATGAGACAGTCCAGCAATCCTCGAGTTCCCGGTAGTTGGAACGAGGTGACGGTTTAATGGTCTTGAAGATTTGTCAAATTCGTCGTACCTTTGCTGGCTGGAAGATTGTCCAATATTATCTGTCTAGGGATTATTTTTTTGTTAATTCTGCAGGTCAAACCCAATCGACCGACGCTACTCCGTAGCATGTGCAACGTCTCGGTAGGATTTTTTCCATACAAAATGTATGATACTGTACAAAAACAAGATATGTATGTAGTAGAAGTGATGCTCGGTTCTCGGTCGGGTATCGGATAAAAGGCTAATCCTGGATTACATAAGTCATTACAGCCACTAGGATTGCCTTCTACTGAGAAATCCCCCACCTTGGCAAGAGTATTGTGCGGCCCAACTTTGGCAGCATCAGAGTCTGCACTCGTCCGATTAATATGCTATCGTCAGCATACCATTGCGCTCTTAGTGGTAAAAGGAGGCTGAGTTGAACAAGGGTCTGGTTATTGACGCCGGTTCCGGACGTGACGGCCCACACGTCGCCGCCACCACCGTCATAATATACTTTGATCCTCCGTCCCGACAGCACGCCATTGACGGGCCCCGTCGCGTCATCAAACACATCATTTATCGGCAATCATCCCGAACTCGGAGCATATGAACGCGACTTCTCCCGTCGCGTCGTCTCCGGCTGCTGCCGTCGCACGGCCACCAAAACGGACTTCAAACACGTGCAGTACGCCTCATTTCTTCTTCTTCCCCTCACATACGTCATAAGCTCCAGCTGACCGCTCTAGACACGTGCCGTGCTCGAAAAGTCCGGTGCGACGGCCGCCGGGATGTCTGCACCAATTGTGAACGTCTCGGCTTTGGCTGTACCTACCATGACGCCGGCCCCGGGTCTGGCTCTACGGAAGGCGAGACGGCCATGTCGTCGGCCTTGGCTTTGGCCTTGCCTCGACGTCGTGTTCGGTTGGCCTGTGCCAATTGTCATTCCCGCAAGGCTCGGTGCAGTGGATCACTCCCAAAGTGTGATCGCTGCCGGGCCAGAGGCATTGAATGTGTCTATCAGCCAGGGAAACGAGCGCGCCCTTCTTCAGTGATCGTGGGCGAGACCACGGGGAATGCTAGCTCAACCCCAGACAGGCCTGGTAGTGGCAATGGGACAGGTAGGGACGGTCGGGATGATCGTGTCTCTGTCCACAGCCGGAGCCACTCGTCAGATCGAGACGTAACAAGCGTGACCAGTCCTAGTAACTTTGGTCAAGCTGCAGCAACAGAGGATGATGCAGTGCTGGAGTCGATTGCACCACGCGCGTTTGAACAATTCTTCCGACACATTCATCACATACCCGTATTCTCCTTCTTGCATCGCGCCTCTCTGATGCAACGATATCATGCTGGGCTCATAGATCGAGGCTTGTTGCTTGCACTCATCGGCATCACTTCATTGTTAACAGATTTGGGGAGCGGCACTCGTGACTTTGGTGCCAGGTGTATCGATGAGGCCGAGACTACCGTTCTTCGAGAGTTGGAGAAGCCATCGACGCTCAAGCTACAGACACTAGTGCTCATCATCAAACATCGGATATTGATGCGCAGGTTTCCTTCGGCATTCATGCTACATGCCGTTGCTTCCAGGTTCGCAGTCGCTCTGCGGCTTAATCATGAGAACCCTCGCCTTTGCTTTCTCGCTCAGGAGTCACGTCGGCGCCTGATGTGGGCCGTGTACATGATCGACACGGGCATTGCTGCTGGACATCCAGATTTTGGCCTCTGGGAGAACAAGGCACCCTCAAACATCCGAATTCAGCTCCCTTGCAACGAACGCAACTTTGACTTTGATCTCCCAGAGGTCACGGAACCCCTGGAGCAACCAGCTCCCGGTCCCGATGGTGTCATTCCACCAATGACGGACGATATTGGTTTCCTCGCTCTGCACATACGCGTCTGTCTACTGCGGAGCCGCATATTACAATACACAAAGAACATGATACACGGGAACCCGACGCCGGAACAAATAGCGAATCTTCCAGCAAGGTTCGCCGAGCTCGAATCACAACTCGGCGCCTTCGCTGCCCGACTTCCCGTCTCCTTCAATTGGTCCGAGGCCAACGTACGGTTGCGAGCGTACTCCCCACGGCTCTGCGTCTTTGTCATGACGCACATGTGGTGGGAACAATGTCACATTGACCTATATCGCGTTGCGGCCCATTCTGGAGTGTCGCGCGACGCTTTGCCACAGAACATGATGGCACGAATCGAGGCCAGCCATCCTGGGTTTGCCGGCATCTGTCGCCGTCAGATTTTTGAACATGCCAGGGCCATGGCGGACATGTTTAGTCTCATGCTGGCGCTTGACGGCGTTCCCGTCACTGATATGGACCTTCCGGTCTGTTTGTATCAGTGCGCGCGGATGCTGTACCTGAGTCTGCACACCAGCGGCGTTGAGTTTGGAATCACGACCGAAAGCGTACAAGAGATGGGAAATGTTTGTCTTCGGGTGCTCAAGCAAACCATCACAGCACCAGCGGCCATGGGAATCCGTGCAGATCTCGAGAGGCTCCTTGCAACAGGCATTCCCAGCGATTTGGCCCCCAGCATCCCCGAGTCGCCTGAAATTCCCATTGGAGGGCAAGGTCGGAACCAGGTCCCGGCTCTCCTCGGCCAGAGTGTGCTACCCAATAACGCGAACCAAATAGGCATGAACGCGGTACAATATCAGTCACCGATTGCGTCTCTTCCCAACGGTGCGCAAACTTCATCCACACAAACCGTTGCAGGGCCGTTTCAAGCCGCCAGCACGCAACCGACACCGATGGCCCAGTTGGACCAGCCAACGACAGAGACGGATGAGGCGCCCAAATCACCATCTGCGGCATCTCTACATCCCAGCAACGCCTTTGATGGGCCGTTTGATGGTTTGGACTTCAATATGGATCAGTTTGGCATGGATTCACAGTCGTGGTACTCGATCGAGTGGTTGGGAGGCGAATTTTCTAGTGCAGCCGGAAACGGACAGCCTACTTGACTGTAGCCTGATGAGACGATTCAATACCAACGTACTTATTATCCGATCAAGCATTCACAACGCCGTACCAAACCAGACCCATCAAGGCACCCATGATGATGACAATCGGAGGATCCACACCGAACGAGTAGCCAAAGACAAAGCTGGATGCCGTCACGACTACCCACCAAGGCTCCTGACCGAGGTTCGTACCCTGTTGAAAACCCTGATCAATGTAACCAATCTGCCACAGGCGGTAAACTGCCGTGTAGACCAGCCCGACAGCAGCGGCGTTGACGCCCCTGATCATCGACTTGACCCACCTGATGCCACGGATCGCGCTCCAAATACCCATGGTCGCATGGACAATCATTAACCCTGGGACGAATATACCCAAGAACCCAATTGTGGCACCGGCAGCCGATGGATAACCCCCATTGATGGCCGTCAGTGCGCCCAGGTAGACTGCAAAGTTGAAATTTGGTCCGGGGAAGCTCTGCTGGATTGCAAGCCCGATTAGAAAGTCACGGGGGCTCACCCAACCCTCGGCAACGATGTACTCGCGTAGCAGTGGAATGACGACGGGTCCGCCACCGAAAATGATTGTTCCAGCGAGGTACAGGTTTCCAAAGAGGCTGAAGAGGAGCGGTTTGTTTGGGAGGGTGCCACGCAAGACCATGACCACGATAAAGGTCAGCAGGAAGGCGACGATTATACCAAGGCCAAAGGTCCAGGAGAAGTTTAGCACACGGTCCTGTGGGACAGTCCTAGGCTCCGTCTCGGTTTGCAGCCGCTCGTCTTCAGTAACGGGGAGGGATCCGCTGCTGGCTGGCCTCTGACCCCCTGTCTGGCGCTCTCTTGTGTTGACCGAGGGCGTGGCAGTGCCGCTGGCGTTCTCAACCCGCTGAGCCTCTGGAAGGTTCACCGACTCGGGCTCTTCCACGCGCCTCCGGGGCTTTTTGAGCACGCCCACTACGGCTTTGATGGGTCCATGCAGCCACCGGTAGTCGTGGACGATGGTTGCAATGCCGCCCAGAACTATCAGGAGGGGAAAGTACCACAGGGCATTGTACATGATGCCTGCGGCCGCTCCCAAGAAGACGAGTATGTGGGTGACTTTGTCGGTGATGGCCTTTTCCGACAGTTGGACGGCGGCTACGGCGATAATGCCGACGGTTGAGGCGTTTAGACCGGAGAGTAGCGCGTAGGCAATGCGGGGGAGCGAGTCCCCAATGTTGGAGACGCCGATGGCGAGACCATACATTCCCAGGGCGCCGGGCAAGCTGAGAGTTTAGTACAGGCAGCTTATTACAGACTGATGTGGGTGCTTACCTCCAGATGAGAAAGCCCAACAGGGCGGAAAGGAAACCATCATGGATGAGGTTGATACAGTAGTGCATCTTGGTGCTGGCAGGACCAGACGTGGCCTGACAGACACTGAATAATTCTTGGTACTAGTTGGGGTTAGTTCTGCCCTCCTCATACAACGGGAACGACTTACTGTCTGTTCGTCGATCCATTGCAACTTTTGAACGAATTTATCATGAAACTACATACGAAGATTTGTTAGCAATGTTGTGAGAAGAATCACATACGCGACTTACAATCTTGAAATGCACTGGCGGGCCACCAAATGCCGTTAACCCAAGGCGGTAGTTGTTACGGATGGTATTGGCCAATCCGCGACCCAAGTTTTCGGGTCTCCAACCCCAGCGCCGGATAGCCATTCTGAAATCGAGTCGAGTGCCTGTGGCTTGATGGTGTTGACAAGAGAAGCAGGCGAGTATCCAAGGCTAAATATCGCAGTGATTGATCCACCGACCTCAGCCCAGCTTACAGCGGCGAATCACTGCTTCTCGTCTGCACACGTGCGGCCGACCTGCTGGGGGTACGTAATGTTTAATTTTACGGTTATTTAATGACCACGACAGGTCTATTTTGCTGGCTCACTGATGATCTAGCGCACTGACGATAGAGCTTTTGACGATGATAAGGCCATGTTTACAAGAACCGTCTTCTGAAGGTCTGTTAAATGATTCATTGTGAATCAACTCAGACCCCTGTCGGCTGTCTCGATTGCGTGCTCGATTGCGCGACCAGCTTGGATCCGCCAAGTCTCGCCAAGCGCGGTGTTTGGCTGTGGTGAGATACGGTAATTTCTACCTTCTAGAGATATCTTGGGGACTATTGACTAAGTATCAAGGCACTTTATTAATTTTGTCTGTATAACACTATGACTGAGCATATTTGGTAGTTGATGATTCTGTCATCAGGTTTGGAATCAAAAGACACGCGATTAACCATGCATAAACCACATACAAACAATTTCTAAGCGCTCACCGTCGATAACACATGTACATGTTGCTTTGACTTCTCGCTCATTGTAGTCTTTGTGCCAGCGGATATTTCCTTGAACCAGAAGTGCGCAACCCTCTAGAGGCATTGCTGACCGCGATAGTAAATCGGCAGCAGGTAGCAATAGAATCCCGAGCAAGGTTGAAGCATCCACGAGTTCTAGCGACTGGAAGTGCCTAGTTGTCTGATATATTGGGTCAACTGGCAAGATCACGCCCCAAGAGTAGCCAGTGATCATAACCAAAGTATTTGATACTATTTCTAGACTGATTTGGATACTTTCGTTCAGGATTATATCGTATGCGCTTCGTGATAAATTGTATTCCATGGAGAGAGAAGAAATGTGCTTGACACAATAGTTACTAGCTAGGAGAGTTGCAAGCTGCTTCAAAATAACCAATCTTAGACCGACAGACACCGAGAATCATCCCAGCATTTGAACCGTCCTCTGACACTCCTCACCATAATACTTCTTCAGCACCGCCAGATACCTATCCTCCCTCCACGTCAAAACATACCCCCTCTCCGCATACAGCACCTCCTCCGCCCGCCGAAACAGCGTCATGCAGCTCTTCAGCTTGAGCGCGTCCACAGCGTTACCCATCAACGATGCGGCCGTGCTCGTCGCGCTGGCCGCCACGACCTCCACAATCTCGCGCAGCCGCACCCCCAGCACCGGGTGGCGTAGGTACTCGACCGCCTCGGCAAGGCTGCGCACGGCGTACCTGACACAGGTGGTTGTCGGGCTGGATGCGACGCCGGTCAGCTGGGGGAAGATGTACCATATCCAATGCGACCGCTTGGCTCCGGCACGCATCTCCGTCAGAGCCTTCTCGTAGCCGTTTACGACATTGTTTTGGGCATCTAGAAACCGTTCCAGGCCACTGGGGGCTGGTTCTTCGGGGTTGAGCCGAGTGGGTCGTTGTCGAAGAGTCATATTCCAGGCCCGGGAGGCAGGAGGCGCCGTGTTAGTGCTTACAGTCTGCGTTGTTGCGGTCTGAGGTGTAGACTGTGTTGCTACAGTCTGCGTTACAATCGGCGGGGCCATTCCTACTCCTAGCCAGTAGCCTCGATCGGGTCCGTCTTCTGGGAATGGAACAACTGGCTGTAGACCTCTCCCGCTGGCGACATCAAATGGGCCGTCAGGTAGGTCGTCGGGGGTGTCCGCGCAGTAGTAGATCTTTGGGATTGGTTTGCAGGCCAAGGCCATTGTAGGATAACGTCAATGGTGTGCAAAGGTGCTGCAGTTTCGAGTAGAATCAAATTAGTGATGACTGCTGTGATCGAGTTGGATCCTGCAATTTCCAGTCCAGTCCAGTTTACAAAGCACATCAGCGAGACTTATTTGTAGGCCAGTCGGTCTGATGACAAGGCATTGTCTGACAATGCTTCAAAGGCAAACAAGTAGACAAAGACACAATGCTGTTGACAAAGGAATACAAGCAAGCAGTCTTTATCCTACGTGTAGTCAGACCTGCAAATATCGCATACACATGCTTGACGAAGCAATCTGCTGCAAACATCGTTTACTGCATTAAGGCACCGACGCTGTATCTTGTACGAGAAAGAAATTGCCTGCTATTACCACAGCTCCTTATGACTTATACCGCATCCGGCAACCTGACGGCTATGTCACCAGATTGTGTGATATATCTCACCCAAGGAAGTGACGGGTATTGGAGCTGAGAAGGTTAGCTGCGAACAAATAAAGGAACGGGCTGCAACATACCTTTGGTTCTGTAATCTTCAAATACCTCACCTGGATTCCACTCGTCGTAAAGTAAGGAATCTCAAACTTGACCTGGATAGGCCTCTTTCCTCCCTTGCCAGGACCGCCAACACCACCCATGCTACCACCAAAACCACCAGTCATACCTCCACCGTGTTCATCATCACCCCTGACGCTCGGAAGACCCAGCTCCGCCCGCATCAGGAACTCCTTGCCACCACCAAACTGCTTAATCTTCCATACGATGGCGCTTTGCTCGGGCGCATAGTGAACACTGCCGATATTAGTCCTGAACCTTGGTGTATCGGCGTCGTCCGGCACTGGAACCACAATCTCGACATTGTTGGCGGTGGAACGGCGCTTAAACTGCGCCTTTGCTTTGAGCATGTACTCAATACGCGAGCCACTGTGCGACTCAACCACGCACTCGACCCAAATCAATGGCTTGACCTGAGTGTTGAGGCGGTACGACATGAGCTCGAATTCGCCGTCGGGGGGGATGAAGCTGATGGTGCGGTCGTTCTCGAATCGGGAAAGTCGAACACATTGGTGAAACTTGACGTCCTCCATCTCGATGGCCTTGCCTCGCGTCGTCCGTCCAGTGGTCTCAAACATGACCTTGTCGTTCAGTCCGAGACGGAGCTCTGGCATTCCCGAGAGGTAGCACTTCATCTTGATGGCGCCTAGGATTTCCGATCGGAGGACGTTGCCGTTGGAAGACACCAAAAGGTTGAGAGACTCGACCACATCCAAAAACACCTCGTTCTTGCGGTACCTGATTCCTTCGGAACGCCAGCTGACGGCGTTGGTGACGGCGATCGGCGGACGGGCTTGAATCTCGAGTTTGTGTGATTCTTGTGTAATGTACTCTTGGAGGATCTTGGATTCGGTGGTTTGCGGGTAACCAAAGTCCATCATCTCATCGAGAAGCTCGTAGATGATGACAAAGTTATCTCTTATCGACTCCTCCTCCAAGGCTTTAAAGTATTCGGTAAAGACCTCGACGATCTTGTGAAGAAAAAGTAAGATCTCGGCGGCATTGGTGTTGCGTTTTGTCAGGGCGAGAAGATAGAGGTTGTTGTGGCGGATGTAGAGATACTGCGGACATGCATCAGCGAACCTGCAATCCAATTACGTGCAGAGGCAGACTAACGTTGATTCCCTCGTGGGAGAAGCATGGTGGGACAGCTGATGATTCCTCTTCGGCTTCGCTTAGCAGGATGGGAAACTTTTCAACCGCCGACATGGGGATATCTCCCCTATAATTTCGGGCCAGTAGGGTCTTGCCCTTGAGATCGAGAAAGAAGAGTGCGGAAGCCATCGCGATGTGCCTGGCAACGTCCTGGACCGTGGGCTAGGCGACTGGAAGCAGTATGATGCTTCTTCTGCTTGGCTAAAGACCTGTGAGCAGATGCAGTCGACTCAATCAG
This sequence comes from Pyricularia oryzae 70-15, assembly GCF_000002495.2. Taxonomy (NCBI): domain Eukaryota; kingdom Fungi; phylum Ascomycota; class Sordariomycetes; order Magnaporthales; family Pyriculariaceae; genus Pyricularia; species Pyricularia oryzae. Next base: position 6,572,069 of record NC_017844.1, on the reverse strand, counting down.
CCACGCAAGGCTGAGGTACTAGCGACGTACGGCGGCTTGCGCAGGGGTATCAGATGCGGAGGTGAGGTCACGATCTGAGGTTGGCGCGTTACACCGTACATGCCACCATCGCCAATTGACAGCCCAGCCTAGCTATCGGCAGCCGTTCACAGCCGCCAAGGTGGGGTTGCGGGTCAATTAGCTAAGCAGGGTCCAGCACGGACCATCTGATTGTACTGTAAAAGTGCGACTGCAAACTTTTTCGCATCGTGAGGAAATGTTCTTCTCCCACGCGCCCTTTTAGACAGTGCAACCCATTACTTCCACGACTGATCATTGGCATTCTGTTGATGATCGACTGTGCAGCTGTTGATGAGGATTGCGATTAGTGGCGCGGAGAAGAAGATATTTCGCGAATCCATAAGAACTGCCCGAGTATTTTGTGCGTCGTCGACGTGTGAGCTACGTTGCTTTGGTGGTGTCAGAGGATTCGAACATTTCTGGTCAGCTACTTACGGGTCGATCTCAGCCAAAATTGTGTATCTTGATCAAGCCCTGATCTTGATCAAGAGAATTGCCAGGGTTGCGGTCTCACCGCCATCAACTTCTAGAGCCAAGCAGTTTCATCGCAGGTTCAGCTGATGACGGCAATAACCCCGATTTTCTGCAATCGCCTCATCCAGATGAAGTCTCAATTGCCCACACAAGAGGTCGTTCGATTGTACCGGGGCGATCCTTACAAAAGTGAACGGACTTGATACTTTGCTGCTGTCAAAAGAAACTCCATAGGACGTAGCATGGAGATGTTGCACGCAGGCAGTACACTTCCTGACTCGTCCAAACCTCGGGCATGAATATGGGCCCGAGCTGCTTGGTACATAGACGCCTTTGACGCCATTTCAGCATCGTGACGATAGTCATGTGGATAATGTGACCTATGTACGTTGACCGACATGAATTTTACCCAACAGCTTTGTCGTTCCCAACGAATTGTCAAAACATCTTCGCTCCTCCGACAACTGTTAGCGCGTAAGCAAAACAAGTACCAGCTTGCCAGCTACGTCGGTCGTTCACCTAGCGGATTCCAGCGACAGTTGTGGCGACGGATCCGGCTTCAGTTTTCATGTGACGGCAATTGACTCCACTAGGCGCCGTTTATCTTGGACCCAAACAGCGTCCCAACATGCATCACATCGCGCCGGTCAGGGGCAGTCGTGGCTAACCCAGTGGGGTACATTCGTCTGACACGTGCTTTTGACTGACGACTGTTATCTTGCCGTTGCCGTGCCGTAGGCACATTCACGTTGTCGGCGGCTATCAATGTGGCAAGCTTCAGCAACATGCGACTCGGCTTTTCGGGATCGGGTTAATAAACAACCATATATTCGTCTGTAAACCTTTGTTCAACATGTGGTCGGTTCACAACAAGGTACTTTGTATTGTCCCGTAATCCGAGTGAGTTACGCCAAAGTCCCTAGTGACAGGTCCAAGGTTACAAGCTTAGCACTAGAACAATCAACAGACGACAAGCACATGCTTGGGCGGGAGAGTAGGCTCCGTAGTGCATCAGCTCAAACCGGTCTGATAAGAAAGTTGTTCTACCCCAGACGAGGAAGCAACGAACTGCTTTGCATGTTCCGCAACGTGGGCATGGTGTTGTCTGTCGTATTTTTACGTAGTTGTACCTACAAGATGGGCAAAATCCCTAAAAGCCAGGGTACTCCAGGCTGATGGTGACAGCTGACCGCAAGCGACGGATGAAGATGATTTCGATGCCTCACGATTTAGTAAAGACTGCGTGGTGAAGGTGAAGAATCTGACTTCCCGCTTGCCCGGTACACCAGCTACTCCGTACTTTGCATGTCGGCTCGTAACCACATCCTTGGATTCGCACCTGATCAATCTACTTGCTACTGTACCTGCGGTCGGACCAGGGGCAGCTCAAAAGAGTAAAGACAGTCGGTCTGGCGTTTTACTAGGTCTAGTAAACGCGTAGTCCTGCAGACAACTCGCACATGCAAAACCAACACATGCAAATATTTAACTCAGCTAAAAAAAATCTCATCGGCATTAGGTGACAAGGGTGGGGGTCAACAATTGGTCCTCGTTGATCAGTCGGGACTTTTGGACCCACCTTGTTGCCAATCGGTGCCTCTTTCACGTTCATGGACTGCGGGTAAGACAGCCCTGCCGGTCTCCCTGTGATGGATCGAATGATGCCTGGGCTGTCAATCTCCCACTCTCGGTTCCCACCCTCACTTCACAACTAGGTTTTACTGCCTTGACTTTATCGTACAAACAATATAGAGATTCCAGCTGAGTTCGTCTTACCCCTCGTCACTCGATAAACCTAAACTTCACCCCCTGCTTCGGTCACCAAATTCTTTTGCAGGTCGAGTCGATTGGAGCATCAGTGGCTTGCACCGGCGCCCTACAATCTGTGGCCTCGGGGATGATGCATGCACACTTCCAGACGATTCAACTCTAATACCCTCGGCCTCGAACAGACTAGACTTTCCTTTTGAGATTCCGGAATTGCACCGTCACTGCGACAGACCGATTGTGTTCTGCCTGCAAAGCCCAAATCAAATCTGAATTCCGCGCCCACTGTTCATTGCTCATCCCATCTTCAGCATCATGACCTGCTTGTGCTTGGTCTAGGACCTCGCCCAGTCCCGCCTACCCTGTCCCGTCTTCCATACGCTACGTCCGAACACTAGGACCACTGCCAGATGGATGGATACAAGCACCGACTCGCATCCACACTGCAAGACCACCAGGATCACATGCTTGCACGACGCTCAACGGAAATGAACCACGACGGTGCTAAATCTCTGCCCTCGCCCGCTGTCATGACTTTGGAAACTCGGCCGATTTCTCCACCGTTTTCATGTAGCCACCTTGGGCCGTTGCCGTCTTTGAACCTTCACCACGAGCCTCGCGACTCCCCGACGTTGGCTCCTATTGCTAGCGATCGTCATCGTTGCTCGCTGTCCCCCATTGGAACTCAAAACGCCCACACCCTACCTCCCATTGCGACACTCACCCAGTCTCTAGAGCCTCTCCGGTTGAGGACTCCGTCCCAGCCGCAGACGTCGCCTCTTGTCGAGAGACGACCATCGCCGCCGAGGTTGACGAGCTGGCCAACCGGTAACCCGTTGACGACGTATTACACACCCAGTCATGCACAGGCTGCCGAATCGCCTGCAAGGATGGATGTGGACATGAGCAATACGCCACGGGCGGGTAGCGTCAGCCTCGACGATCCAGACGTTCGTATGGCTGCTGAAGCATTGGGAGACTTGCGCGCTGGTAAGACTAGAGGTACTGACCATTTTTGACCGTTGCTGACTGTTGGTAGACTTTGTTTCGGCTGTTTCGACACCCAAGCAACCGACGCAATCGCGACCGCAACAAGAACCGATACTTCAACTTTTGACGACTTCTCATCCCTTGCTTGCCAAGACGATAGAAGGCACGACGACTGCTTACAACACTTCAAAGAACTATTCACCAAGGTTCAAGTCTGGAGCCGAATATGTCGAGGGATATTTGACTCCCATTGGCAACACCCTGGGGTCAGTTGGTCGGGTGACGGGCGTTGAAGGTGGTGTGAGGTGGTTTCTCAAAGGATCAGCAAGACGGCAACCATCTTCATCGGATCTCGAGTCGGGGGAAAGCTCGCGGAGCAAGAGGAGGAGGATGATGCCGTCTGGAGATGAAGAGACAGAGTATGCTGAGGATCCAAGGGGTATCATGTCACCGCCACCGCCGCCAAACATGGAGTTTGACCCATTCGCCTACCGGAGCAAGGAGCGGCGCATGTCGATGAGCACGGTGGACAGTCTTCCAGCCTACGATGATGCAAGATCACCAGCATATACGGAAGCTGCTGGTGATGATCAGCGCTCTCCGGTACCACGCAGCCCCGCATGGCAGTCTCGCTTGATCATGTCCACGTCTGGTCTCAGCATCGCCATGTCGGAAGAGTCGTTGCGCAGCCTCAAATATTGTCTCCAGTGGCTGCGGTGGGCAAATGATCGTATTGCCAATGCCATTGGTGCTCTCAAGGTTACTTTGGAACAATTTGAACGTCATCCCGAGACGGGAGAGGTTACTTCAAAACAAGTGACCATCGAAATCCCTATCGACGGCATGGGCGACGAGTCGAGGCCAAATCACACAGAGCGAAGGTCTAACGAAGAACTTGGCCAGAGGGTGGCGGCACTCAAGTCGGACGTTCTCAAGACTCTCCGCGCCGTCATCGAGACGGTCAGCAAATATGCCGGTGGTGCGCTCCCTGACAACGCACGCGTGCTCGTCAAGAGGCACCTGACCAGCCTCCCTCAGCGGTTCAAGCTGGCCAGCCAAGCTGATCAGTCCTCCGCTGGGCCTTCATCTGGCAACAACAGCGAAAAGGATGTTCGCGAGGGCGCGCAGCGTGTCCTGGTGTTGGCGCAAGAGGGTCTTGACATGATGGCCCAGGTCAGCGGTGTTCTGGACGGAACAATCGTCAGTGCCGAGGAGTGGTGCGCGCGTCTTGGTAAGAAGAAGCAGGATGAGAGGGCTGCTTTGACTGGTGCAAGTCAACCAGAAAAGCCCCTGGAGCCCCTTACCAGCGTTGGGATCGACGGAGATGTCAAGATGGGATAGGCAGCGTGAGCCATCTTGACATTGAACTCGGGAACCCAGTTACTTATTCCTTTGTCATTATACCACATACACGCCTGCTGCTGGCGATAAAGCATGCACTGTCACTAAATTTCCTTGTCTGCTATCGAGTACCCTCTGCTGCGTTATCCATTTGAGCCATTTATTTCTTTTGTTACATGGGATTTACTGTATTCTCTTTGACAGTCCGTCCAAAAGCGTTCACCGCTGAGGTCATCTCCGTTTGTTCTTTTGGTCTGATATTCTTTTAAATCTTGCGGCGACATAGTTTTGGGATGCGGAAAATTCAGGTTTACGTCCAAATGGAAACAGATATCTACCGGTTCACAATAGTGAGGGTTGCAGGCGCTTCAATGTTGACAGTCTTCAGTGTCGAGCGTAAATAGCGATAACAATACATACTGTTACCTAATGTCCCCGATGTACAGTACCATGGAGTCTTGCATTGCTGTTTGGCTTGCATGCTGATGGTCAACAGGACGCTCTTCTCTAATCCGGTTAGCCGACAGATCTACATCTAGACTACTTTGATTGGAAATATTCGGGTCCTCTCCCTGAATACCAGTCGGACATGGCCACCATTTGCATATAATCCCGATGATCACTGTCGAATACCCGAGATATTCCCAATTAACCCCTGTTATTGGTGCAATATCCTACCCCTGTGGAAAGCTGCACGGGTACTGGTCCCTAGTGCGCCAGCTGAGGAAGGTGGAAGCTCTCAGCTGGAACCAAGACGTTGCTCCTATAAATAGAAGTCCGACGATTATGTACTCCGTATACTGATATACGGATATATAATCCGAAAAGTAGCCACTGGAAAAGCAAAGTCAAGCCAACAGCCACAACCAGCAACACGAACACAATGCTTCTCCAAACCATCACGACTCTGACACTCCTGGCGGGCTTTGCCGCCTCGCAGCAGACGTGCGCCCTCTCCACGGGCCAGCAGGGGCTATGCCTCTCCACGTCGAACTGCAGGAGCTCCGGTGGCACCTCGACGCCCAACCTCTGCCCCGGCACCCCTGCCGACGTCCAGTGCTGCACCTACGGCACCTGCACCGTCCCAGCCCAGGCTAACCTCACGGGCCTGTGCGTGCCGTCCGCGTCCTGCACCGACGGAACCGTCACCAGGGGCCTCTGCCCGGGCGACGCTGGCATCACCTGCTGTACCTGGCGGTCGTGCAGCGCCGGCGGTGTTCCCGGGTCGTGTGTGCCGGCTGAAGGGTGTGCGGGCGGCACGTCGACGAGTGGACTGTGTCCTGGCCCAAAGGGGGTTCGGTGCTGTGATTACGGCAGGTGCAAGGCCGATGGGAGGGATGGGTTCTGTCAGCGGCGTGGGACGTGTGGTGGCACGGTGGTGGCGGGTGGCGGGTGTGCTACCGCTCTGGGGGTTGACTGTTGTCTGAGTGCGGGTGGTGGCGGCGGTGGTGAGGAGTGTGGCCCGCCCAAGTTGAACCAAGCCTCTTTGGATCTGGTCAAGGAATTTGAAGGATGGTTTCCTGATATCTGTAAGACCCTCACCAGCATGAGCTGCATGTGACGGTCTGGCGTATCTAACTCGGCCAACAGACCTCGACCCAGTCGGCCTCCCCACCGTCGGCTACGGCCACCTATGCAGCAACCCAACCTGCTCCGAAGTCCCCTACCCGATCCCTCTGTCCGTGGCCAACGGCGAGGCGCTGCTGCAGTCGGACCTCGGCATCGCACGCCGCTGCCTGTCGGCGGACCTGGTCGACTCGGTGGTGCTCAACCCGAACCAGTACGGGGCGCTGGTCAGCTGGGTTTTCAACATGGGATGCGGGGCGCAAAAGTCGTCGACGCTGACGGCGAGGCTCAACGCAGGCGAGGACAAGAGCGTCGTCGCGCGCCAGGAGCTGCCGAGGTGGGTTTATGCTGGCGGGCAGGTGCTGAATGGTCTGGTCAGGAGGAGGGCGGCCGAGGTTGCGTTGTTTGACACGCCGGCGGAGGGAGTTGCACATCCGCCGAGGCCGTGTTAGGGGGTCATGGTGGTTATACACAAATTTGGCTTACTGGTAAAGACATCGTCGTGATAAAAGCTCGTACATTGTTCAAACAATAAACTTGGCCATTACTATACTGTACAGGTTCCGTGGTCTTGGACGCAATCCTCGCCCCAGTCACCCAAGCAATGGCGTCTCCTCGTTGGGTTGCCCGTTATCAACCCGCTCCGTTGCATCCATAACCGCGCCGTGTGCCACGAACTCGCGAGTAACCCATGCAGCACACAGTCCAGCGCCAGGGCCCAGCACCACAGACACCAAAACAGCAACTGCGGCAGACTTCCAGCCGCCCTCGACCATGATCCAGTACAGTGCCGTCGCGGCGATGAACAGCGCGTCAATCTGGATGAATCCCAGACACGACCTCGTCATCTCCTTGCGGTCATCGGCCTTGAACAAGCTGAAAATGACCCAGAAGTGCGCAAAGACGGAAAACAAGACGGCTGGCAGATAGACGCCAGAGATGGAGCCGCGGTTTTGCTCTACCCTAAATGGCGGCGCATACTTTTCCGCATCGGCCCGGACCAGGACCCATCGAACAAATTGACGAACAATGGCGACGTAGACGGGAAAGAAGAGCCAGACGAAAACGGCGACTGAAGAACGGTTGAACAGCATGACTAACGATGGAACAAAGAAGCCCAACAGGACGGCCATAGGGACGGCGATTGCCTCAACACCCAGAGCGACGTTTCGACTGTCGGCTGCCAATCGATCCTCGCCGCTCCTCTCGACAGCCTCCAGACCCTTGGCGCGCTTCACAAATGCCGGGACAATGACCAGGCCCCAGACGAGTTGTCCACCGGCCAGGTTAAACATGAGCCAAGGGCCGGTGGGGTTGGCGATGAGAGTGGCGCTGGCATTGCACAACCTCGCGGCCTCGAGGGTGCTCACAGTGAGAAGGGCGCCGATGAAGGCAAGAATCTCGGACAGGATGGCGGCGGAGCGAAATGACGACACGGCGTATTGAAAGAACGAGACGAGGTAACAAGCCGGGGCGCCAAGGAGAGGAATGTGGCTTAGCCAGGGCACCTTGGCGCGGGCGTGGCATTGGCTATACAGCAGACCTGGGTTGACATCTTGCAGTGAGAGGGTGATGATGGTGGCGATGTAGCCGACAGTAAGAAGGACTGGGATGGCTAGGAGCTGCGGGTAGCTGAATCGATGTACGAGAAGCTTGGGGATTGGCCTGTCGGAGTTCCGGGGTGAGCCTGGTCGGCTATTGCGAGGTTCAGGCTCCTGAGCGTCCGCCATTGTCCTGACGTTCTTTGCACGAAACAGACCGTACAGTATATCCGGGAAGTTGATTCTGATGTCTTTCTGTCGTTCTAGATTAATATCAAAGTAAATTGAAGTGGGTTGGTGATCGTTGGAAGAAGCGAGCGTCAGTTCGTGCTCTAGCGGTGGTTCCACTGGTGATACCTGAAGGAATACCACGTGACGTGTCTGTGCGCTATAAGCTAGCGCTGAACTCCTCCAGGAGCGTTGGTCCCCGCAATCACGTCAGCATCATTACTGCAGTGGGCAGCTGGGTCGCATTCATCCTTAGCAACCAATTGAGGCTTCAAGCTCAGGTTAGACATGCTTTATGTCGTTGGTAGGTAAGCATATGAGGATCTGTCGTGTCATTTCGATGGATCCATTTACTCGGTATCTATCAGTGGAGTCCATCTATTTACCATGCTACCGCATGTCAACTCTGCCTATAGCACCTCGGAGGCTCTAGTTCTAGTTCCACCGCATTCTTTTTAGCCGGACACACAACAGCCTACTGGCACATAATACTTCGTCAATACAAGCAGTCATGTGGCTCATCAACACCAAAACCCTCAGGCTAGAGCAGTTTGACGACCCAAGCACACTACCCAAGTATGCCATCCTCTCACATACCTGGGAAAATGATGAAGTTTCCTTTCAGGATATACAAAGCATCGATGCCGCTCGACAAAAAAAGGGATTCTCAAAGATAGTTGGAATTCGCGCCTTGGCCCTAGAGGCTGATATGGACTTTGCTTGGGTTGATACTTGTTGCATCGACAAGACAGACAGCGTCGAGCTAGGAGAGGCCATCAACTCCATGTATCGCTGGTATGCACAGGCTGCTGTCTGCATTGTCTACCTTGGTGATCTGCCGGCGACAATAACAGATTCTGCTTTGGCTGCTGGGCAATTGCATGCCTGCAAATGGTTCACACGAGGCTGGACCCTTCAAGAACTCATCGCTCCAAAGATTGTCAACTTTTACAACAGCGATTGGCGCTTTGTCGGATCAAAGAGCGATCATTTTGCATCTACAATCGCAGGCTTTACAAACATCGCCGAGGATGTTTTGCTACACAAAAAGGACCCTTCGGAATATACCGTTGCCCAACGCATGTCCTGGGCATCCGGCAGAAGGACGAAGCGTCCCGAGGATAGGGCATATTCTTTGATGGGGCTATTTGATATCAGTATGCCCCCTGTTTATGGAGAACAAGACAGGGCTTTTCAACGGCTCCAGGAAGAGGTCATTAGAACAAACCCAGACATGTCTATACTGGCTTGGCATCCTGTGTCGCCTGGAGCTTCACGCCTTGGATTGTTTGCTTCATCTCCGGATGAGTTTCAACCTCGAAACTGTCCAAGGCGTCTTCGATGGGGACATACCACCGTCACAAATATGGGTTTAAAAGTCCACAAGACATCACTCATCTGTGTGCAAGTTCCCACTGACCCAAAAGCGGTGGAAGCTTTGAAAGCCGAACAATCTCGTGGTTGTTCAAGTCAGGCACCTGATGCTATCGTACCTTTACCATTCCGACAGGACGTACCCGAGAGCGATCACCTTGTTCTCTACGCACTGGTGGTCGGTCAGTTCCGGGGCGGAAGCACATGCGCAATCTTTTTGCGCAAGATGGGACCTGGATTCTTTCAGCGCGAAATAGGCTTGCCTTTGGCCACCATCCCCAAGAATTTCAAGCATCCCGTGTCTAATTTACGATTTCCTTGGGATGCACCAGACAAGGTGGTCATTTATACAACTCCTCAACAACACAGCATTCAGCATGTTCGCCGTGCCATACACTTTCCCCTCTCTGTCGACTTTCGTTGCAAGTTTTCCCTCAAAGGGGAGCAAGCTGAGATACAACCAAACAGAACCGACTGGGACCCCAACACTCGAGTCTTGTTTCGTCCGGAAGATGTTGACAGTCTGCATGTGGTCCCATTCGAGGTTTACATTGGCAGCAAGACAGTGAAGCTGATAGGGCTCGTCAACTGGTACGTTCCGCCGCGCATTGATCTCGTCTCTCGGGATAAGCACCCAGACATATTCAACTACCTGGTCAGCATCCCGGGAGATCAGAGAAGGAGGTGGATTGACCTATCGACATTTATTGGATCGTCACGGCTGCGCCCAATGGGAGCAGACATAGTCGTCCTGGTCGGCCAGATACGGCATCGCATCCGTATGTCTTTGAGCCTCGGAATGTCAGAGCCAAAGATGTATACCGCTGGCCTTGTGGTCAAGAGTGTTCCTGACTGGGAGGAAGATGACACTGCCGTAGAGACAGGGGATGAGAGCCTCGACGAAATGGAGGACGATCGAAACCGACGAACCCCAGATGCTTGGTCGGACAGCAGTGATTCTGAAGTTCCGGCCACACAAAGAACATCTTTTGCCTCTCCAACACTTTCATCATCAAAACGCATACGCTATTCACCAGCAGTACAGTTTGTGGATGCAGACATGCGAGAGACCCCACACCTTGGCCCCCAGCCGCTGGGTGATCGCCGGTCTCCTAGCTTCCAACCTTTCCCTCCTAGACATCCAGCAGCGGCGATGCCATCGGCAATCGAAATAAGTGAAACTTCAAGCCGTCCGAGAAGGCCTATCATGTCTTCCAGTCCATCAAGGCGACGGATGCAACACACGCTAGAATCCAAGATGTCCAAGCCAGAGGTGGAAAGTCGAAAGGCAGCAGTGACGGCAAATGCAATCAGCCCAGGCGTGTCGCTTTCAGGTGTTCCGCGTATCGCAAGTATGTCGAAGCGAGGGAAAGACATTCAAGAGCCGCAAGACAAGAAGAGATCCATGCGCGAAAAGTTTGAGTATCTAAGTGGGCTGGAGAAGGAACGCTATTTGAAGCAGGTTAGGGCTAGAGAGGAAGGATCTGCGCGGATGTCGCCTCAGTTTATCCCTACGTCGCCAAGTGCAGATGTCAAGGACAACCCTCCACCTATATACAGTCCAGCACCGGATCGGCAGATGGACCTTGAGTGACGAATGTTTTCAGACAAGGACACTGCAGATGCGAGTCGACATGTTTAGGCCACGCAAGAACGGTATATGACTATCACCTGCCACCAGCTCACCAACCAAAGGCGTCAACCTCCAGCTCAAACACCGTCTCGTGCCTCCTACCCAGACGCACCACCGCCGCTCGCGTAGCATCGCAAAGCCCCGCGGGTCCGCAAACAACCACACCAACCCTCCCCCATCCGGCTCGAACCTCCTCCTCCAACAACGCCTCGGGGTCCAGCCGTTCGAGCTGCACCACCTTGTCGGCAACGGCATCCAGAACCGCTCCGATATCCCGGAGTATGGGTGTGCCGTCCGCCTCACGAGCGCTCCAGGCAAACTTGACATTGGGATGCGCCCCGGCCCAGCCAAGTAGACCGGTCACGCCTATGCCGCCACCAATGAGGATGATGCGGTCGCATTGGAGCACGGCCCGAGTTGGCGTCCCGCGGTAGGGCCCATCAAGAAGCACGGGAATGTTTCCCTCGCGCAACAGCCTTGTGACACCACTGCGTTTCCTGATGTAGAGCGAGACGCCGTTTCTGGAAGACGCAGGGACGGCAGACGCTACCGAGCCCATGCCTCCCTTGCCCTCGACGTCGTTGCTCGGGTCCCTTTTGATCGAACTGGCCGGGCTGGGCTGAGCATCAGGCGATCGCAGAAGCGCCGTGGGGATGACGGAAAACGGATGGTTCTCCCAGGCCCGCAGCGGCTGCAGCGTGGGAAAGTAGACGTAGGCGTGCCGTCCCGGCGTCGGCGCCCACCTCACGCCCGCGATGTCGACGCGCACCGTGTCGGCCGAAACCTCGGTGACGGTGGCGCGGCGGACGCCCGTCTTGGCGACGCGCAGCACGCGCACCATGCGGTCAAAGAACCACACGGCGCTGACCATGTATATCCACAGCTCGTAGACGCCCGTGTAGCCCATCCAGTAGATGATGTGGTACCAGCAGCCGACGATGACAAAGACGGCCAGGACGATGTGGAGGAGCAGAAACACCTCGTACGAGGCGCGGCGCAGCCACAAGACGCCCTGGGACACGAGTCCCACCAGGCAGAGCATGGCTACGATGCCCCAGATCCAGTAGGACGTGTGCACGTCGGTGTAGTACTTGCCCAGCCCGATGTAGGCTTGCAGCATGGTGATGGAGTGGACGACGGCGTGGGCGACGCAGAGGCGGGCGACCCAGCGGTGGAGCAGAACAAAGGTGGAAAAGGGCCAGTCGGTCAGCCACAGCAGGACGTTGTTGCGGGACGAGAAGAGGACCGTCAGCGGGAGCAGGGCAAAGGAGATGTGGCCGGTTCGGTAGCCGACAAAGGCAAGGATCTCGCCCGACTTGGAGTAGCCCCACGGGTGGGCAAACTCAAAGTTGTGGTACGTGATGGCGCCTAGGACGATGTTGAGGCCGGTGAACATGGCAATGTAGAGTCCTTGTCCCCTTGTGGGGGCGTGGCCGAGGAGGTAAGGGAGAGGGCGGACGCTGTACGTGCCAATCGTTGAAGGGTACACCAGGTAAGGCTTGAGTTTGTCGGTGATGGTCGTAACAAAGGGGAGGTGGTTCATGAGGGAGAAGACCATGGGTGTGGCGACGCCAACTGAGATGATGATGATCCTGTTTCTGTCAGCTACTCATCCGAGCACATGTCGCCAGTCAGTCGCAGACCTACACATATGTCGACTGGGTCATCTCTTCCCAGTCAAAGAATCTGTTCCACTTGTACTGATAACTATAGTCGGCATCCGCAATGTAGGCCGTGTAGTTGAGCGTATCGCCTCGCTGAAACGTCCTGCTCGGACGCTCGGTGAGCCCAGCCAGCACGGCACCATAGCTCAGCCCCGGCTCGATGGATTGATCTCCCGTGGCCTGGGTAGCCCAGAACCACTCGAGCTTGGAGGCCGTGACGCCGTCGGCTGGGCACCTGATGGACATGCAGTAGGCGAGCGTGCCCAAAAAGTCGAGATTCTCTGCGATGCAGGCCGCCGTGAGAGCAGGCGCCCCATGCCCGGCGTGAGCGCCATGGTCGACGTGGAGGTCCGGACAGTCCAGGGGTGCGCCGGCGATGACGTTTCGGCACGAGACGGCGCAGTTGGGGTCGGCCCACAGCTGGCCGTAGCCCATCAGGCCCATGCCGTCGGGCCCATGACCGCTGACGGTGCTGGCCTGGAGGATCAGGGGGAGCAAAAGCCCAAGTGAGATGCGTCCCATGGTGATTGCTGTTGATGGATCCATGGGTCGTGATACAGACAGACCCGGGTCGACGGGGTCGGGGGGGTAATTAAATTATGCACAACTGGTTGCTCACCTAGGCCTTGACAGCTGCTTGGATTGGCTACCACGTATAAGCATAGTTCGACAGATAGCAGAATCGGGCTAGACCAATCCGAGTACAATATGCTCAACAATATGCTCAAACTAGCTCATCCAGCCGCACCCCATATCTGACCTACAAATGGTGTGTAACCCCCTCACCTCCAAAAAGACCTAGACTGATAGATAATCAATCCAAAAGCCCCGTTCATCTGTTGCCCAGAGCAGCCACCGCCTTGGCAACAGGGCCAAGAACTCAATAGCCAATTGTACAGCAATCAATCACACATCATACCGATCAGACTCGTGCTTCACAGGCCTGTACACAAAGTGGTCGAACCGAGCCTCCGTCGCCGTCCCGTTGAGGTCCGAGCATGCCATGCCGACAAACGCCCCCGTGAAGCTCCCGTGAGCCTGGTGCCCTCCGCATTCGTCGCTGACAATGGATGCGTCTAGCACGGGCCCGACCTTTTTCAGGTCCTTGCCTTCGTTTTCGTCCATCATCGAATACCAGAACTGCATGTCGCGTCCTCTGACAGTCACGACGAGTCTGACCTTGCCCTCATTGGGGATCTGCACCGGTTGCTGGAGGAGGTCCGGCCTCAATCCGCCGACGGGATGCGACGCTTCCGACGCCATTATCAGCAGCTCCCGCTGCCCGTCGTTGTGCGCCGTAACCGTCAGGTAGAAAAAGTTGTACCGGCAGTAGTAAGCAGTCAGGCCGGCAAACATGCGCTCGTCAGAGGGGCCAAAGTCTACGACAGTCTCGGCGTCATAGGAAAAGTGCGTTTGCCGACGGGCCAACAGCGCCTGCTCGAACCACGACCCGATGGATTCCCGTCCGATCAACGCCAGCTTGTTGTCCTGGATCTTGACGATGCGCTCCGGCTCGGGGGTGCGCAGCCATTGGAAATCCGGGTTTAGTTCCTTGAGTGACCCCTCAAAGGTGTAGCGCTGTTCGGCCCAGTACTCGGTATCGTCGCGCTCTCCCGGCAGCTCGACGTAGAGCGACGGGACTGGCCCGTTCTTGACATATAGCCAGTCATCGTCGGCCCAATACGCCTCCTGGATGGCAGTCTCACGGCCAAGCACGCAGCGACGGAGTTGAGTCGTCGGCCGCCCCGTCAGATGAACCAGGAACGTCTTGCCATCAGGGGTGTCTACAATGTCGCCGTGGCCGGCGCGCTGCAGGGCGGTCAGAGGGTGGTCCTTTGAGGTGACAACATACTTGTCCGGGTGGTCCTCGTAGGGGCCCCAGACGTCGCGAGATCGGGCCAGCGTGCAGGCGTGGTCGTAACCCGTGCCTCCCTCGGCCGTCAGGAGGTAGTACCAGCCGTTGCGCTTGTACATGTGAGGGGCCTCGGTCAGCTCGAGGGCGGTTCCCTGGTAGATGTTCTTCCTGGGGCCGACGAGCTTCCCTGCCTCTGGATCAAACTCCTGCAGAGCGATGCCGGCAAAGAGCAGCGGACGGCGTCGGTGGTCCCACATCATGTTGACGAACCACTTCTTGCCCGTGTCCAGGTCGTGGAAGAGACTGGGGTCAAAGCCGGATGAGTTGGCGTAGACGGGGTCGCTCCAAGGTCCCTTGATGTCGTCGGCCCAGACGATGTAGTTGTGGGCGTCCTTGAAGCTGCCATCCTTGCGCTTGACGTCGGTGTAAACGAGCCAGAATCTGCTGCCGTCGTGGGTGAGACACGGAGCCCAGACGCCGCAGCTGTCCGGGTCCCCGCGCATGTCAAGCTGCGAAGCGCGATCTAGCGGCCTTGTCAGGAGCTTCCAGTTGGCCAGATCGGTCGAGTGATGGATCTGGACTCCCGGGTACCACTCAAAGGTGGATGTGGCGATGTAGTAGTCATTGCCGACCCGTAGGATAGACGGGTCGGGGTTGAAGCCGGGAAGAATGGGATTGCGGACTTGAGGCATCTTAGTCTGGAGTCGCTGGATGTTTTCTGATGTCTTTTGCTCAGATGGCAGGCCAGAGCATTGGGGTAGGTATGCGTTTTAGAGAGACTCGGGGAATCTACCCCGACAACCCCACATCTCGACCAGGTGCCGCATCCCCGCTCCGTTCATCCAATTTAGCCGGAGCGCATGGCCAAGCCTAGTTTCATGTTGTCGTTGGTATCTGAGCTAAGTGGGAAAGGCTTGACTTGTTGCAGTGCATTTTGTACACAATAGCGACGCGTTGAAGACCGAGGCAATGAAAATAGTGCGTCGCCGTGGAAATGAATGGCGTTCAAGATCCTTGACAGTGAACTGCTTTCCTGATCAGCGCAATCGTCCGACCAGACTTGACGTGAAGCTAGATTGTACATTAGACACAAACTAGCCTCTGATGAGGCATTCAAGGTCAACTTTTGAATCGACGATTTCCATCGAGTCTAGAATAGAACTATTTCTAGAATCACATGATAGGACCCGGACCCACGTGCTCACGCGCTCGGTTACCCCACCAATCAACCTGTCACGTCCAAGAACGCGTCTGGCATTGAAGCATCACCACTTCTTTGTCTCACCGCTGGCGGTCATTGTTGCCTAATCTTCTTATCTTCATTCTCTTTTGACACGTATCTGACCTGATCACCACTCTTCCGTCCTCATCTACTCATGCATCAACAATGCCTTCACCCTCGGGTTTCCCGTTCGCATACGTGTGTAACCTTTTGCAGCGGTGCGAAGACAATGCGAAACAATGCGGACCAAAGACGAACCATCAATTCATCAAGGAATGGTTCGCAAGTCACAAGAGGCGAATCGCCGACAATGTCGACCTTTCCGCCCTCGTTTCTACACTCCTACCCACAAAACGTCCAGATCGAGTCTATTCTATCCAGATCAAGAGACTTACAAGCATAGTAGCACGAGCTCATCATCTTGGACGCACTCGCGTCTTGCAGCTAGAAGCCTGGCAGCAGCCAGGCAGCGGAAAGGATTTTGCAGAGTGCGTACGGGATGTTCTCAACGATACGCCCAACACGTGCACGGCCCCGCTGGTAACTGTCGAAGAAGTCGACGAGATACTCCACCACATTGCTGCTCGATCTCGCTTCAGCTCACCAAAAGTACAATCATCTGTAGCGTTTTCTGGTAGGACTGACGAGTGTCATCTCCGGTTACAGCAACTTTACAACCGCCTGGAACCCAATCAAGCCAAATGGCTTACTCGCTTGGTCCTCAAAGACTACTCACCTGTGGACCTGAGCCCAAGTCACATTCTAAAGGGTGTCGATCCTCTCCTCCCTGTACTCCTCAAAATATACGATGACCTCCCTACCGCCATCAGTCGCATGCAGCAACGTGGCGCAAGGGGAGTGACGACTTATGACGACACTACCGGCACTATGATTGCAAACCTGGCAGCCCGCTTCAAGCCAATCCTTGGCGTCAAAGTAGGCAGACAAGACTGGATCAAGGCACGCAGCATCAAGCATTGTATGCAAATGGGCCGTGGACGGATGAGCATCGAAAAGAAGATGGACGGCGAATACTGTCAAATCCATGTCGATATCTCCAAAGGCCCCAACTGCATACAGATATTTTCCAAAAGCGGCAAGGACAGCACGATGGACCGCGTCAACCTGCATCCTGCAATCAGAACATCTTTGAAGATTGGTGGGATAGAGCCCTGTCGCATCAAAACAGGATGAATTCTTGAAGGAGAGCTTGTAGTCTACAGCGAAAAGGAGGGCAAGATTCTTCCGTTTGAAAAGATCCGGAAGCACGTCTCGCGAGCCGGGACATACTTTCACAGATCTGATGATGACTCGCAGGCTCATCCCTGGGAACGACTGATGATTGTCTACTACGACGCGCTGATGATAGACGACGAGTCTCTGCTGGGGGTGCGACACTCTGAGAGGTTCAAGCGGCTCAAGCAGCTCGTGTCATGCAGTCCAGGCGTGGCTATCATCGTCGAACGTAAAGTCATCGACTTTGATCAAAACGGCCATGCAGCCTCGGATCTACGACACATGTTTGCTCAGTGCATCACATCACACCAAGAAGGCTTGGTCCTCAAGGCTGACGATCCTTATTTTGACTTTGGAGACGTGCGCAAGTCTTACTACTGCTGCGCCATCAAACTCAAGAAGGAGTACATTGGCAATTTTGGCGATGTTGGAGATTTTGCCATTGTCGGCGCCAGATATGACCCCGTCAAGGCCAAGGACTACGACGTGCCTAACCTCAGATGGACACACTTTTACGTCGGCTGCTTGAACACGGACAAGCTACAGCAGATGGAACGTCCACGCTTTACTGTTGTCAACGTTGTGGAGCTCAACAACACTCAGATGGAGTATTTTGCAAAATACGTGAGCCCCGACTACGCCTTGGCAGAAGAAGCTCCGGACTCTGCACCGCTTCTTCACTTTGAACGTGGCATTGACAACGGCAAGCGTCCGTCCATCATCTTTCCCGAGCCGCCCGTTTTTGACCTTCGCTGCTTCTCCTTTACTCGAGAGGCCAACCTCGCAAAGCATTACACCATGCGGTTCCCAATGGTCAGCAAGATTCACTGCGACCGCACCTGGCGCGATGCTGTCAGTCTTGATGAACTTCAGGAAATGGCCAAGAAGGAGTTGAATTCTTCCCAACCTGACGACAGTCAAGAGCTTCAAGATTGGATCGCCAGACTGGAGAATGCGGATCCTGGTAGAGTCACGGGAATCAGCCAAGAGTCAGAGACACGTCAGACATCTCAGGAAAGCGTCGACTCGGGTTGCTGTGCACCGATCACTCGACATGTTCCCACCTGCGACTCTCCCAAGCAGATGCTTAGACGGGCGGCGACATGCAATCTTGAGACTCCATCCGTCATGGACCTGACCATGTCACCAAAGGCTTCACTCAAGCGCAGCAGTACAGTCCCAGATGCTCGTGCTCCCAAGCGTCGCCTTGAACAGATAGACTTGAATACCTGCAGCAATACGTCTGCAACATCTGACCGGCCGGTCGAGGACGTGCGCTGTCCTGAGGATGCCAACGCTCAGGTAAAGGAAAAGGTTGGCGCCAGTGATCCGGTCATGTCTTCATTTCCAGTTGACTCTGTCGGACTATCAAGTGCACCGGACAAGGACGTACGGACCAACAAAGCTGGGAAATGTAAATAC
This sequence comes from Pyricularia oryzae 70-15, assembly GCF_000002495.2. Classification (NCBI taxonomy): domain Eukaryota; kingdom Fungi; phylum Ascomycota; class Sordariomycetes; order Magnaporthales; family Pyriculariaceae; genus Pyricularia; species Pyricularia oryzae. The sequence continues at coordinate 6,553,696 of NC_017844.1, read as the reverse complement.
CACGGCAAAGATTGCGCTTTCAAGGGCTGGCTGTTCCTCCTATCTCCCTGCGTCGCCAACTTCCCCTGGGTGACCGATGACCTCCTCGGCGGACACGGCGTACACAGCTTTGAGACGGATGTAGCAGCATGGAATCGGTTCCTGGAAGCAGAGGATGCCACCATCGCCGCCGCTCGCTCCAGACAAGAACGCCCGAGGACCACCAAAAAGATGATCATTGTCGACGGCCGGCGCAGGGAAGCCACGCAAGACTTTTTGATGAAGATTGAGATGCGGCGCAAGGAGCGGCATGAAAAGTACGGCAGGGCGAGCATGGCCGAAGTGTTTGACTGGCGGGTGCTAGAGGTGGTCATGGACCGGGAGCGCCTGACTGCGAGCGGAAAGGGGGAGAGGAGGGGGTCCAGACTAGGCAAGGATCGATGCGATTACGAGGACAAGGAAAAGATTTGGAGGAAGCATTACGTTGGGCTTGTATGACTGGATAGGTAGCATTTTGCATTGCACGGGAGGGGAATGGTCATGCTTGGGTAACGGGTTTCTGTACATAAAAGACGAGAATATGATTTACGACAGGCGAAGTTGAATAGAGGGGGTAAATTCGCTATTTTCAAAATTCCACGCCCTTGTAATAAATTAAACAAAAACCATACAAATATACGGTTTGCAAGCTGGATGTAATACTAAACGAAATTATTAACAAGGATTTGATTTGAATTTAATACGCAAAATGGTCGAATTGGATTTAGACCTCCTTTCATTTTTACATAAAGGTTGGATTTCGTTAAAATTATAATTCTTTATTTAACGTTGAGCTCCACATCTCCGACCCCCCTAAAGTCCGGCCCCTAAAAATATCTACTCAGCCACGTCAACCCTTTGTTTTATTTTATAAATATCTAGACGAATTTTTCACTTTAGAACTTGATTTTTGAAGATTCTTGCTCCAAACCTTCCAATGAAACAGTACACTGAAAATCAGCTTCTTGCTGCCATTTCTGACATAAGAAATGGCAAATCAGTTCACAAAACCTCGCAAAAATGGGGTATTCCTCGGAGTACCCTTCACGATCGTTTAAAGGGGGCCCAGTCAATTCAACAAGCGAAAAGATTTTGTCAAAGGCTTTCACAGGAGCAGGAAACCTGTTTGGCAGATTGGGTACTTGCGCAGGCCGCGTTAGGCCTTCCGCCAACGCATCAAGAACTACGCTATTTTGCGGAACGAATTCTTCAGGCCGCCGGAGAAAGAAAAAGCCTTGGGAAACATTGGGTTAGCCGTTTTATAGCCCGATATCCAATTTTGAAAACCCAAAGACCCCGGCGAATAGAAAATGCCCGGGTTAATGGGGCTACAACCGAGGTAATTAAATCTTGGTGGTCCTATTTGAAAAATCCCGTTGTCGATACTATAAAACCGGCCAACCGTTGGAATATGGACGAAACAGGTATAATGGAAGGCAAAGGATCTAATGGCCTGGTGTTAGGGCGTAATAAAATCCGGCCATTACAGCGAAAAGAGCCTGGAACGCGGGGTTGGACGAGCATAATCGAATGTGTATCAGCTACGGGGGCTGTTATACCTCCCCTCGTTATATTTAAGGGGAAAAACGTACAGCAACAATGGTTTCCAGCTGATTTAAGTCCTTTCGATACCTGGCAATTTCATGCAACCGAAAACGGGTGGACAAATAATGAAACAGGTATCGAATGGTTAAAAAAGGTGTTTATTCCGTATACCCAACCTTTAACCCCTGAAAAGCGGTTATTAGTTCTGGATGGCCATGGATCACATATAACGGACGAATTTATGCTTCTTTGCTTGCAAAACAATATTCAACTCCTATATTTACCCCCTCATTCGTCACACGTTCTTCAACCGTTGGATTTATCGGTTTTTGGGCCGTTAAAGGAAGCTTATCGACGTCACCTGGGATTTGTAAACCAGTTTTGCTGTTCAACGGTTGTTGGGAAACGAAACTTTCTACTTTGCTATCGAAAAGCCAGATCAAAAGCATTTATAGCAAAAACCATTCAATCTGGTTGGCGTACGACGGGGTTATGGCCGGTGAACTTGGCAAAACCACTTTTAAACCCTTTTTTATTAGAAAATAGCAACGCCAACGTCGAAAAAGGTAAAAATAACGGCTTCCAAAGGGATAAAACACCGGAAAATCCAACCCAAAAAATTAACGACCAGTCTTTACTTATTTGGAAAACCCCTAAAACGACCCGAGATATTCGACTTCAACTACAGGAAATTTCCCGGTCCGAAAAAAGTAACGCCACTTCACGGCTTTTGTTTGCAAAAGTCCAAAAAAGCTTCGAAACCAAGGATATCTTATTGGCTGAAGCTCAGCAAAAAATCAGTTTGTTAAAAGCAAAATTGGAGGCGGTACGGCCGGTCAAAAGGAAAAGGGTGATTCCGGATCCCAACGAGCTTTTGGTCAGCAAAAAAAACGTTTATGAAGCACAGGAAAATAATAGGGACTGTTTAGAAGCTTTGAACGATGGAGAAGAGGTTAGCGAACCGGGAGAGCCTGACAATGATTGTATTATTGTGCGTTGATAGGTTTACATTTAAATCGGTTTATAAAAGGGGTATTTCGTCGTTACATTTTTCAAGGGGGCCGGACTTTAGGGGGGTCGGAGATGTGGAGCCCAACGTTAATTTTATAATTGTTGTATTTTTCTATGAAACTGGAAATTTTTGCACTTGGGGGTAATACAAACTTGAATTTTGGGAATAATATCATGATATATAGGATTAAATAAACAATTTATAAAATTTATAATCGAAACGTGTTAATTATTTTACCAATTTTAATAGTCTTAAAAGCAAAATGCAAATAATTGGACGTTGTATTTAAACACGCGAAACTAATCTTGTAAAATTATTTTAAATAATATTATTTTTGTTAATATATAAATTAAAATAGTAAGTTAATAATTACAATTGAAATACCGTATATAAAATTATATAAAAGTATTAGAATATTAACTTATAATTTATAAAAATAAAAATTAAATAGAATATTTAAAATCTTTTGTATTTCTGGCAAAACATTTTTAAATAAGTAATGATAGAAAGCAAACAAAAGTTATAAATATACGAGAAAATTTAAATAATAATACAAGATAGGAATTCCAAATTTGCCGTATATATATTTATGAATAATCAAATTATAAAAACAAGTAGAAACTAAATAAAATAACCAACATGACGGCGAATATATTAAGTAAGAAATAAGATAAAAATGGTTAAAAATCCCAAACTTGGGCTGTATTACGCTGTTTATGCTGCACTTTTGCAATTTTACTCTATTTATTATTTAAGTATTTAAAAATAAATAATAATTTAAGTGTATAACCTTTTGCCTATGCGGTGCGTGCAAAATGCGTACATTGTGCATCATTCCTCCATGTACGGCGAAAATTGACAAATTGTCCTCAGATTAGAACGAGCGTTTTTTTTTGGACGATTTAATTGGCCAAAAAGCCTCTACTCTGAGCGCTGAGACTATGGGTTAATAGCAGTGTGGGCCCTTGGCGGCTAGAGAGAGCAATTTTTGTGTAATTCAACGGGTGGTGTTGATTCGGTTTCCCGGCAGGTGGTTCCTGGGTATTTTTTTCTCGCTGGGTCGGTGTTTATTTTGTTGCATTTCTGTAGACTCTGGACCTTTTCCAAATGCGGACTATCCCTCCAATGCTTGCATAAAAAGCATAGGTCATGGTCAGTTTGGCACTCTGAGACTTTTCAGCTGGTCGATTCGAACCAGGAAATTCCGCCTCGAAACACAAAGAGCGGAACGTTAGGCGCAAGGCACAGAACGACCGTCCATTTGATGATTTGATCCTCTTGACCCCCTTGAATTGAATTGCTGCATCGGAGGAAACGTCGAAATGGATGCAATTGTAGGAGCAGAGCAGAAGCAGACAGGTCCGACAGGTCCGACAGGTCCGACAGGGTCCAACCGACGGTCTGACATGGGTGGGTTGTTCAGCGATGGAATCTCAACCGTGGCCAAGAATATTTGCTTACCTGTTGCACTAAAAAAAAAAAAAAACCTGTCAAAAACGAGAGCTCCCATCACTGACTAATGCCAGTGACTTTGGTAAATGCAGCCCTCTACAGTTACTGGTTACCTTGCCCAGACCTTGCTTATCAACATGACGGGCGTTCAACACGATGATTCAGTTACAGTCTTACAGAGCGTCCATGTATACGTAGTTGAAAGTTGTACACGGCTTTCCAGCATGATTGACAAGTCTGCGTACACGTGGTAGCCAAGTCAAGACAAGCACGGTATTACTCGTGCCACAGAATGTTGTTTAATGGCTGGTTTATTTTTATCGTGCCACATTAGTCGTGCTGGCCTAGATGATAGGCTTTCCCTTGCCCTAGATGGCTTTTACATCATGTTGTACTTTTTTTCAGCGACAAAACATTCCACGCCGGGCAGGCCGTCGCTATTGTTGGACTCTTGGAGTCAGTACAGACGCTAGGGAATCGATAGTAATGTAAACTTTTGTGAAGTTGTAGTGGACTGGCGATTAATATAAAAACCAAGACCATTCCGCCCGAATCTCTACAAAATCCAGCACTCATCACCACATCAACCATATCTTGGCTCCTCAGTCAAATCACGTTCGCTATCTCACATTCATTTGATCACGCAAGCTACTACTTTTATAGATAAGATATATCAAAATCTACTCCAAACCAACCAGCCACGATGAAGTTCACATCCGCCCTGGCCATTGCCGCCATGTACATGGCCGGCCCGACCCTTGGCGCGAAGCTGCGCCCCACAAACGGCCACGGCGCTCCAGACGCGTGCTTGGGCGTCATGTACAAGAAGAGCGAGGGGGTCAAGGGACCTTCTGCCGCCAGATTCGCGACCTACCCGGGCGGCAGCGGCACGGTGAAGCACGGCGTCACGCGGATCAGCGTCGGGGTGACCGAGGACTGCGGTCTGCGGGGGACGCCCGGAAATACCCCCGTGGGCTACGGCTATGAAATTAAGCCCATGGCGTGGAGCGACAAGCCGTCCAGAGATGTCGCCGTCGAGCGCGTGCGTGCGATAAATGATTTGATGTTTGTGAGACGACACAAACCCGAGGAGTCGGACAGTCGCTTCCGTGGTTTCGATGAGAATGGAAAGATGCTCCCCCTGCCGTCAGTGGAGATACGCGTCACATGCAGGTTCCATATTGAAGTTGATGTGGAGGTTTTTGAGTGTGATGACTAGATCTTGTAAGAGATATGCTTAATATATAATTTATATTTTTTTTTTCTTTTTTTGGTAATTTCCAGAGACTTGACGTGATTTCAAAAAATTGCCCCCCGCCCCCAAACCTCACAAGCACTGCGAATACCATTGGTTAGACACCTTGCACGCCCCCTGAGCGCAGCATTTTGCACCAGCCCACCCCTCACCGCCGCACTGTCCGTACAATGCCGCACACTGAGCCGGAGGGCTGCCGGTCGCGGACGGCGGCCGAGTCGTCGTGGCAGGGACGCCGGCCGCGGTGGTCTCTGGCGGAGTAGTGCCCGAGGCGGGGTCAAACTGCCACCAGTCGACGTTGAAGAGGTTGCCGGAGCCGCTGCCGGCAAAGCGGAGGAACAGATCCCGGGTGTCGGTGGCGCCGCTCACCGCGCACGACACGGTGGTCCAGGTCTGCCACCCTCCCGTGCCGCCCACCGCGCAGCTCCCAACCAGCGTGCCCGACGTGCCGCCCAGGCGGAGCTCGATCCTGCCGCCGCTGCCGGCCGAGGCCACGCGTGCCCGAAACGCCCGGGCGCCCGCTCCGAACGCAACGCCCTTGACCTTGACGTAGTCGCCGTCGTTGACGTAGGCCAGGGCCATGCCGCCCTCGCTGCAGGGTTCCGTCCCGAGCCCGGACGAAAAGGCCATGGTCTCGGCCTCCTGGCGCACGTAGGGGTTCAGGGTGCCGACCTGCGGGGCGCCGGCGGCGCTCATCTGGATGGTGGGGATGGTGCCGTCGGCGTTGTAGGCGAACCTCTCGACGGCGACGGAGCGCTGGTAGCCGCCCCCGCCGGGGAGGGCGCCGTTGTGGTAGAAGAAGTAGCTGGAGCCCAGAAAGTCGACGATGCCCGGGTGGTTTGTGAAACTCTTGCCCTGCGCGGGCATGACGACGCCGCGGTAGGTCCACGGGCCGGTGGCGCTGGGGCCGGTCGAGTAGCGGACGTCCTCGGAGCAGCAGTTGGCGGCGTAGATCATGTAGTAGGTGCCGCCGCGCTTGTAAAGCCAGGGGCCTTCCTCAAAGGTGGTGGGGCGCTGCGCGTTGCCGCTCCGCTGGCCGAAGCCAGCCGCGGTCAGGCTCACGCGGTTGATGCCTCCGCTGTACGAGATCATGTCCGCGTTCAGCCGGACGTAAGAGAGATTCGGGTTGCCCCAGTAGAGGTACGCCTGCCCGTCGTCGTCGATGAACACGGTCGGGTCGATCTCGTTGTTTTCCACCAGCGGCCTGCCCAGTGCGTCCTTGTACGGTCCCGCGATGCCGTCTGCGACCGCGACGCCGATGGCCATGGCACCCGTGCTGCGGCGGATTGGCACGTACAGGTAGAATTTGCCGTTCCTGGCTACGGTTTGAGGTGCCCAGGCGTTGGCGTTTGCCCAGCTAAAGGTGGCGAGGTTGGCCACGACCCCGTGGTCTTGCCAGTTGGCGACGTCCTTGGATGAGTACAGACGCCAATCGCGCATGTTGTAGGTTGTCGCGCCGTCTTCGTCGTGGCCGGTAAAGACGTAGATGCTGCCGTTGTAGACCATCGGGGCAGGATCTGTCGAGTAGAGGGTCTGCACGAATGGATTGTCGGCGCGGACGCACGCCAGAATGGCGGCCAGGACGGGAAGCATCTTTGGGACCATCATGTGCCGTTGCCGAATTGCATTGCACTAGGCAGTTTACGACATCAGCTTGGCTGACAGTGGGAGCGGTAGGTAGTATTTGTATTCCGTCAAGAGAATCAATCCATCGTGATTATGTGCCATCAGACAGTTAACGTTGCGTACCCCCTGTTCGGCACCACCCCTGTTCGGCACCCAAAAATAACAACACTTTTATTTTTATCCTCCAACTTCTATTATAAATATCTCGATGAATCTGTCACTTTTGGATTTACTTTTTTCTGATTTTAATTCTCCATTTTCCAATGAAGCAATATACTGAAAAACAGCTTATATCTGCAATTAACGACGTCAATAATGGCAATCCAATTGCAAAAACCTCCCGAAAATGGGGAATACCTAGGTCTACACTTCAAAGTCGACTTAAAGGTTCTCAACCTTATAAAAAAGCACAAAGCCCTTTTCAAAGGCTTTCCACGGAACAGGAAAAGCATTTGGCTGATTGGGTACTTACCCAAACAGCTTTAGGGCTTCCGCCAACGCATCAAGAATTACGCTTTTTTGCCGAACGAATTCTTCAAGCCGCCGGAGAGACAAAAGGCCTTGGAAAACGTTGGATAACTCGTTTTTTGGCTCGTTATCCAATCCTTAAAACCCAAAGGCCCCGTCGAATAGATAACGCCCGGGTTAATGGCGCTACTACGGAGGTAATTAAATCTTGGTGGCTTTATATTACGAACCCGGTTATTAACGCTATTAAACCGGAAAACCGTTGGAATATGGACGAAACCGGTATAATGGAAGGCAAAGGATCTAATGGCCTAGTATTAGGGCTTAACGGGATCCGGCCGTTGCAACGAAAAGAGCCCGGAACGCGTGGTTGGACGACTATAATCGAATGTATATCGGCTACGGGCGTTGCCCTCCCTCCCCTCGTTATATTTAAGGGAAAAAACGTACAACAACAATGGTTTCCCACGGATTTAAGCCCTTTCGATAATTGGCAATTTCATGCAACCGAAAACGGGTGGACAAATAACCAAACGGCTATCGAATGGTTAAAAAAGGTGTTTATTCCGTATACCCAACCTTTAACCCCTGAAAAGCGGTTATTAGTTTTGGATGGCCATGGATCACATATAACGGACGAATTTATGCTTCTTTGCTTGCAAAATAATATTCAACTCCTATATTTACCCCCTCATTCGTCACACGTTCTTCAACCATTGGATCTATCGGTTTTTGGGCCGTTAAAAGAAGCTTATCGACATCAACTTGGATTTGTTAGCCAATTTTGCTGTTCAACAGTTATTGGAAAACGAAATTTCCTACTTTGTTATCGAAAGGCCAGATTAAAAGCATTTATAGCAAAAACCATTCAATCTGGTTGGCGTACAACGGGGTTATGGCCGGTAAACTTGGTTAAACCACTTTTAAGCCCTTTTTTGTTAGAAAATAGCAACGCCAACGTTATAAAAGATAAAAACAACGGTTTGCAAAGGGATAAAACACCGGAAAGCCCAGCCCAAAAAATTAACGACCCGTCTTTACTTATTTGGAAAACCCCTAAAACGACCCGAGATATCCGACTTCAACTGCAAAAACTTTCCCAATCCAACAAAACCAACGCTACTTCACGTCTTTTATTTGCAAAAGTCCAAAAAAGCTTCGAAGCCAAAGATACCCTTTTGGCTAGCGCCCAGCAAAAAATCAGCTTATTGGAAGCACAACTGGAGGCAATACGGCCGGTTAAAAGGAGGAGGGTGGTTCCGGATCCAAACGAGCTTTTGGTTAACAAACAGAACATTATTGGATTGCAGGAAAATGATATAGAAAATTTGGAACCTTTAGCTGATGAAGAAGAGGTTAATGAACCGGAGAAGCGTGAAAACGATTGTATTTTTGTCCGTTGATAATTTTATATTTAAATCAGTTTATAAAAGTAGGCATTTCGTTGTTAGATTTTCAGGGTGCCGAACAGGGGGGGGTGCCGAACAGGGGGTACGCAACGTTACTGGTTCCACCGAATCGAAATCGAGTTCCATGGTTTGCTATGCCATTCCCCGCACGAATCCCATGGCCGCTGCGATAGATATGGATGGCTGGCTATCTAGCACTGGTATTCTCCATCAATTAAAAAACCCGTTGTAGTGTCTTAGTCCAGTCAACCGTAACATTTGGTTCGTGGATGCCAAGATTCCCCCCGACGTTCACCTTTTTGGGACGACGGAAGGATTTCACCGATCAGTGGTGCCATCTCTGGCGTGCATTCGCGATTCCACCAACAGTCCGTAGTTGTAGCGCTACAGCTATCTGATTGAATCCTTGCGTACCGAGCTTGAGGGTAGCCTCTTCCGAATAGCTCTTCACTTTTCTTTGCCCACCTTTTTGTCGCTGCTTGAAATACATGTTGCAACGCTCTCGGTTCACGGGAGTCGCCATGACTTCTGCTTCCTTGAGCAAACAGTCACTTGCACCCACACGCCCTTGCAGCAGGGCGCTAGGGCTCGAGCATGGGCCACGGCAATTTAGCATCAAGTTGAACTGCCGTCCTCGTGCCGCAGAATACGCCGAGCGTTCTGTTGTGGTCGGCAACAGCGACGCGCCCGTGTCCCGGCACGGTTAGGACGTTGGTGACGACGCGCTTCGAGACCTGCCGGACGGAGGATGGGCCCGGCGAGGTGTGACGTCGGGCCCGGGAGTCGCCAAGTTCCAATGGGCTGGGCCGATACATCATCCCATCGAGTTTGCATTGCACTAAACCATGGCTTGACGGCTATTTTTGGTGTCAACTGGGGTACTGTCATTGATAGGTGCAGCAACGATGCGACCCGGGCAGGGCTGTCCCAACGGCAGCCTTCCCAAAAGGTAGGAGACTCCTAAATTCTCAAGTCAACCCACAATAGGCACCCACCCGTGTTACACGCTTCGCGACACTGCCGCCCCAGACATGCGTCAACCGCAAGGCGTAAGCAAACGCATAAGCTTAGACCTTGGGTGACGACACGTGCGCAACGACGCCTGTCTCGGCTCGGCGGTTACAAAAACTAACCGGATGATTTGTCTGCAGGCCGCAATGCTTCGTCCCATGTGTGCTCCCAATGAGCAGCCACCAAGCCGTCTGGCCCGCTGTTGGTTTCTTCCGATATGCCCGAGGGTGAATGGGCAGTTTGTGGCACCAGCACATGGCCCCACGAGGGTCGGCTGCTCTTGTCCCACCGTTGCAACAAGGTTCGCCCGGTCTGTCGATCCGTAGCGTTGTTTGACGGCAAGACATTTGGGTCTTGCGTCTATATCGACCAGGCGCATGGTCGGTCCCAACGGACGTACCTACAAAAGGTGGCAAACGCCAAGCATCAATCCAGCCATTTTATAGGTCGATATCAAAAAAGGTGCAGCAAAAAGCAACGTGCGGGGCGTCTAGAACCATTCAAGCAGTTGTACAAAAAGCAGACAGACCCCTCCCTGATTACTGCATCGACTTTTCAGGTCTGGTCTTTTTTTTTTTTTTCTTGCTTACTCCCTCGAATCTCTAAGCCCCTCAAAAAGCAACCCTCCGCCCAGAGACAACCCCCCCAGACAAGCAATGCCTCTCCAATTCGGCCTCTGCGAACCGTCCGACGTGCCACGGTGCTTCGAGATCACCTCTCGCGCCTTTGGCAGGGAGCACGGCTACTTCGAGGCCGTGTTCCCCAACCACCACACGCCCGAGGGCCGCAGGGTGGGCGCGGAGCGGCTGGGCGGCGCGCTCAAGCGGCCCGAGGCGCGCCTGTGCAAGGTGACGGACACGGAGACGGGCGAGCTGCTCGGGTTTGCCAAGTGGGACGTTTACGAGAGGCAGCCGGCCGACGTGCAGGCCAAGGATGCGCCCAGCGGCGACTACTGGAAGGACGACAAGGCCAAGGAGCTTTCCGACTATTTCTGGTGGGAGTTTACGCGCAGGCGGTGGGATGCCGTGAGGGCCTCGGGGGGTGATCTTGTTTGTGAGTTAGGCTTTGGGTGAGGATTGGCATCATGGGGATTGGTTTGCTGACGGACAGTCTGCGCTGGCAACAGCCCTCGACATCATGGTTGTCGACCCGGCGCATCACCGACGGGGTGTGGGAAGCATCTTGATGAAGTATGGCGTGGATGAGGCCGACAGACTCGGGGTGGAAGCGGTGGTGGAGGCGTCGAGGATGGGGAGGTATTTGTACCAGAATTTCGGCTTTGAAATCCTCGAGGATGTGCTGATCCCTGTGCCGCCTGGGCACGAGGGACCAGAGCAGTTTTTTCACTGGATGGTGCGACCCAAGACTGTATGATATCTATCATTCGGCCCAGTATGATTGATGGACTTGAACCAAGCTATTGCGGCTAACCAATATTCTACGGTGGTACTAGAATATATACCACCTTCTCCACCTCAGCGACTCACAACCCCATAAAAGCCATGTCGTCGCCCCCAATGATGGGAATGTTGTGCCCGTACTTTGGATTCCACACCCCCTTGACCTTTGCCGTCAGCTGCCCGTCCCCCCCATAAAACGTGGTCGTGTACCCGCTCTCGGGCGAGTTCTGCAGCGTCCTGGTGGCAGAGTCGGCCACGCCCAGCACGCCCCGCCACTGCTTGAGCGCCTCCTCGTAGTTGTTCCAGTGCAGCGTCGTGTCGGTCCCGCCGTGCATGATCATCATCCTCGGCCGCGCCCCGCTGTAGCCCGGGTACATGTCGCGGGCCATCTTGGTCCACACCGCCTGCGACGGCCGCACCTGGCCGTTGGCGCAGCTGCTGTTCCACCCGTTGACCTGGCCCGACGCCGACATGAAGCAGCCGGCCGGCACGCCAGAGTGCGCAATCACGGTCTGGAAGAGCTCGGGGTACGTTGCGGCCATGACGTTCTGTCTTGTTAGTTGTGTTTTGTTTTGTTGCATTTGACTTGGCAGAAGGAGAAGAAAACAAAAAAACTTACAGCCATCATGGCTCCGCTGCTCGCCCCAACCAGGTGCACCCTCTTCGCGTCCGCCTTGTACTGCGCAATGGCGTACTTGACCATGTTGGCGATGCTGTTGGAGTCGCCGCCGCCGTCGTGCGTCAGCGTCTTGCGCGACGACACGTCGAAGCAGGTCCCCTGGTACGGCGACTCGGGGTAGACCACGACGAAGCCCTTTTGGTCCGCCAGGCGCGCGTACGGGGTGCTGCCGTAGAAGGAGCTGGCGGTGCCCTGGCAGTGGTGCACCGCGACCACGATGGCCGGGTTCGCGGCCAGGCGGTCCGGCACGTAGACGAACATCTTGACGTTGGCCGGGTTGGCGCCAAAGTTGGCCACGCGCTGCAGGGACGCGGCGCCGGCCAGGCCGCAGAGGGCCAGGAGGGTGGTGAACTGCATGACGTGGTGCGTGCGGGCGAGGGCTTTGGTGAGGGTGAGGTGAAGGCGAGGTTGGCTCAGATTGGAGGCTCGGATCCAGGGGCGACATGCTCTTATCCCCCGTCGACGGAATATTGTGCCTGCCATTTCCGTCTCGGATCTTGTTTCCCGATCGTCAATACCCAGATTGGGAGGCAAATTGTGGGTCTTGGCAACCCCATTGGCGGGAATCCGTTTGGCCATATTGAACCCCACGTCAGGGTTCTCCTCTTGTTCAGGATAAAGAAGCAATCTAGTCGGCAGTGGTTGACGACGAGTGGGTATTACTTTTTGTATTTTGCCATAATCAGCCGTGTCTGACCTAAACAACAGTTCAATGCGTATTCTTGAGGGGCCATTGGAAATCAAGAATTGAATCCATGTTCACTACCCATATTTCAGCACCAAGTCGCCGGCTAACTGGCTTCTCTGACAGATGAACGACTCTTGGAATATCTGACTTTGACCTCGTAATCGCCAAAAATCAACAGGTAAAGGTGGTAGACAACCTGGGAAAAGCTGTATATGCTCGTGGGCATAAATGTCGCGCAGGCTTGATTGTGCATGGCCACCTGGACCATCTAGCCGAAGCACCCTTGGATAATGGCTACGACAGCAGCGAAAGACGGGAGAAGCCTGCGCGACTAAGAGTGAAATGATTCATATCTTAATTCGAATCATGTCTTGGACGCTTCTTCGCATCATTAGATAGATTCGTGGGTTGACAAATACGCTTCTCGGTGACCGAGAAGACCTCTCAAATTAATTTCAGTATTTTCTATATTTAGACCCAGTAGCAAACCTTTAATAGTGTCAGACTTTTGTCATATACAGCCAAAAGCCGAGTCGAATTATCAAATTCCAGTCAACGTATGAGAAGCACATGGTCCGGCAAGGTTTGGCCTGCTATATACGCTGTACGTTTGGAGAGATTTTCACTATATTGCAGCTAATAATAATGATTTGCGTAGCCTTACTGCCCTCGTGCTACTTTTTACATGGTATATTTGAGTGTCCATATTTCCTTTCACAACTCATCCTTCCTCTACCTTTGACGTTTGTTCACTGCTCATTCCACGATGCCCGTCCAATATGCAGTGTACTAGATCGGTGTCTGTATTCGTCGCTCGGTGAAAAGATTATGGTTTCGGCCAGCATGTCTATTATTCGTCAAATTCAGGATGGCCTGTCACCGATACATCCTCAGATATTGTGCCTTTGATAGTCAAATAGGCAGGCAGTTTCTGATCCCCAACAACCTTTGCCTCGCAACCCTCGTAATGAAGCTCAACTTTATAGGTAGCCTCTTTAGAAGCGCCATCTTTATAGTCCCACTGAAACTGCATAGGCGTGTCGTCCATGCTAATTCTTATTTTCCTTGCAGCTCGAAGTCTCCAATTATTGTCTTTCGCAGCTCTGTAAATGCCCACCTTGCAAATCCTAGCTGAAGCGGTACTAGCGTAGACAAGAGCCAAGGCGGCAGTGATAAATAAGCTCTGGTGCATTGTGGCTGTTGTCTGAAAGAGTGTACTACTCAGCCTCGAGGTATACAAAGGGTGATGGGGTAAAGGAGAAAATACTTGGCTTTCGTGCTAGATTGCTAAACGACTGTAAAAGAATAGATGTTTAGTGTGAGCAAAGTGTGCCTGGAGAAATGACAATTGACAAAAGAATAACGGCAAGACACTTTTAATATGAAAAAAAACCACAGTACTGTTCCGGGAATAAACACCGCAATATTTTCAACAACCAAAATAGTGTTGCCAGCTCGTATTCTAATTTCTACCTAATGGCTCATGCAAAGATGCAATTTTAACTCGTCTTGGCCGGCTTCACAGGCTGGGCCCATGCGACACTAGTCAATAAGATTTAGAAAACCGTTACTGACTAAGTCCGGACCGACGTGAGTGAAGCCAGGTGCCCGGCAAGGTTGAGCTGCTCTAACGTTGCGTACCCCCTGTTCGGCACCCCCCCTGTTCGGCACCCTGAAAATCTAACAACGAAATGCCTACTTTTATAAACTGATTTAAATATAAAATTATCAACGGACAAAAATACAATCGTTTTCACGCTTCTCCGGTTCATTAACCTCTTCTTCATCAGCTAAAGGTTCCAAATTTTCTATATCATTTTCCTGCAATCCAATAATGTTCTGTTTGTTAACCAAAAGCTCGTTTGGATCCGGAACCACCCTCCTCCTTTTAACCGGCCGTATTGCCTCCAGTTGTGCTTCCAATAAGCTGATTTTTTGCTGGGCGCTAGCCAAAAGGGTATCTTTGGCTTCGAAGCTTTTTTGGACTTTTGCAAATAAAAGACGTGAAGTAGCGTTGGTTTTGTTGGATTGGGAAAGTTTTTGCAGTTGAAGTCGGATATCTCGGGTCGTTTTAGGGGTTTTCCAAATAAGTAAAGACGGGTCGTTAATTTTTTGGGCTGGGCTTTCCGGTGTTTTATCCCTTTGCAAACCGTTGTTTTTATCTTTTATAACGTTGGCGTTGCTATTTTCTAACAAAAAAGGGCTTAAAAGTGGTTTAACCAAGTTTACCGGCCATAACCCCGTTGTACGCCAACCAGATTGAATGGTTTTTGCTATAAATGCTTTTAATCTGGCCTTTCGATAACAAAGTAGGAAATTTCGTTTTCCAATAACTGTTGAACAGCAAAATTGGCTAACAAATCCAAGTTGACGTCGATAAGCTTCTTTTAACGGCCCAAAAACCGATAGATCCAATGGTTGAAGAACGTGTGACGAATGAGGGGGTAAATATAGGAGTTGAATATTATTTTGCAAGCAAAGAAGCATAAATTCGTCCGTTATATGTGATCCATGGCCATCCAAAACTAATAACCGCTTTTCAGGGGTTAAAGGTTGGGTATACGGAATAAACACCTTTTTTAACCATTCGATAGCCGTTTGGTTATTTGTCCACCCGTTTTCGGTTGCATGAAATTGCCAATTATCGAAAGGGCTTAAATCCGTGGGAAACCATTGTTGTTGTACGTTTTTTCCCTTAAATATAACGAGGGGAGGGAGGGCAACGCCCGTAGCCGATATACATTCGATTATAGTCGTCCAACCACGCGTTCCGGGCTCTTTTCGTTGCAACGGCCGGATCCCGTTAAGCCCTAATACTAGGCCATTAGATCCTTTGCCTTCCATTATACCGGTTTCGTCCATATTCCAACGGTTTTCCGGTTTAATAGCGTTAATAACCGGGTTCGTAATATAAAGCCACCAAGATTTAATTACCTCCGTAGTAGCGCCATTAACCCGGGCGTTATCTATTCGACGGGGCCTTTGGGTTTTAAGGATTGGATAACGAGCCAAAAAACGAGTTATCCAACGTTTTCCAAGGCCTTTTGTCTCTCCGGCGGCTTGAAGAATTCGTTCGGCAAAAAAGCGTAATTCTTGATGCGTTGGCGGAAGCCCTAAAGCTGTTTGGGTAAGTACCCAATCAGCCAAATGCTTTTCCTGTTCCGTGGAAAGCCTTTGAAAAGGGCTTTGTGCTTTTTTATAAGGTTGAGAACCTTTAAGTCGACTTTGAAGTGTAGACCTAGGTATTCCCCATTTTCGGGAGGTTTTTGCAATTGGATTGCCATTATTGACGTCGTTAATTGCAGATATAAGCTGTTTTTCAGTATATTGCTTCATTGGAAAATGGAGAATTAAAATCAGAAAAAAGTAAATCCAAAAGTGACAGATTCATCGAGATATTTATAATAGAAGTTGGAGGATAAAAATAAAAGTGTTGTTATTTTTGGGTGCCGAACAGGGGGGGTGCCGAACAGGGGGTACGCAACGTTAACGCACTCTTTGTCTACGGCTTGCTTCGCCTCGGCCATTTTCGATAGGTTTTGTCGAATCCATTTGAGGGATTTTGGAATTTAGGGAGACATGTCAAACTACAGAATGATTCCGCCGTCATTTGCTCTATTCTTTGTGGTCCCGAAGTTGCTAGCTCAGTCTGGTCGTATATAATATCCAGAGTGAGGTTGTGATTTTGTTCTTCCCATCTCTATCATCACACCAGCATCTCCATAACAGACAGTTTATAAAAGTAGATTTTTGATTTTTATATTCCTTACACGAACAGCTTGACAACTCAACATGAACATCGCCAACAGCCCCCAGGAAAAATTCACCAAAATGAGGAGAGAACGCCAAGACTGGACGGCCCAGTACCCTGCTTACTTTCGACAGACTCGAGACGACAAGGAATTCATCATGTTCAGGCCGCACCAGGGCTCGGCGGCACTCGTGCAGCTGGTGCACAGCGACGTCAACGTGAGGTCTCGCTGCATGACGGTGCACAGCGTGAGCTACATCCCGGGGGCGCCCCTCAAGCCCAACCAGGTGATCGCCAACGAGTACCAGCAGTACTCGACCCTGCGCATCAACACGCTCGAATGCATCCATTATGCCGTCGTCAGGGAGCACGCGAGTCGGCCGATCGTCCTCGACGTCGTCGCGCAGAGCGGAGTCGACAAGGGCCCCATCATCTTCAGCAACGGCGACAAGGGCTGGGCCCAGCTCGAGACCACGCCGTTGGTCATCATTGCCAAGGCGAGCACCCCGTGCGAAGCCACCATGATCAAGGTGGAGGCGGGGATAGACCCTCCCGAGATCTTGAGGAAACCCGCTGACCCGGTCTTGGACGTACCGGCTGCTTCGGGGGAGGAGGGAGCCAGTGCTTCAGCGTCGGGGAAACCCGCTAATTCAGCCTCGGGTGGAAACACTGCTTCAGCTTCAGGGGGAACCACTGCTTCGGCTGCTTTGGCCCCGGAAGGAAACACAGCTTCAGCCTCGGGGAAACCCACTACTCCAGCCTCAGGGGAAACCACTGCTCCGGCTTCGGGGAGAACCACCACTTCGGCCCCGGGTGGAACCACTGCTCCGGCTGCTTTGGCCTCGGGGGGAACCGCAGCTCCAGCCTCGGGGAAACCCACTGCTTCAGCCGCCGGTGGAACCACGGCTTCGGCCTCGGGGCAACCCACTACTTCAGCCTCAGCGGAAACCACGGCTTCGGCCCCGGGCACCAGCAATGAAACCAACCTGACCATCTGGTTCAACGCAGCCAAGGTAGAGTGGATTCGGAACTGATGAGGCCCGGATGCATCCTTGTATTATCAAAATTGGTTTGACGCTGGCAGTTTGCCTGATTTTAAAAAAATTGAGCGTAAGACATGCAAGCGATTTCTTTTGTATGACTGGGTCTATAGGTAGTTGTAAAAAATGGAATAAATTTTCATTTCTTCTGATATAACAATGTATGACACTGGCGTGGTTTCGGCAGGCAGTGGAAATATCTAGTAAAACGACCGACGCAGGTAAGATAAACCAGGCTATGATACAAAACATTCTCGGGATGCACAACCACATCTGACAAGAGTACAAAACCGATACCGTTGAACCGCCATGTGGGACATACTCTGCTGTCGTACTATTTAACCCATGAGCATTCTTAGTCGGCTGATTACCCCAGTCGTTTCTCAATCAACCTGGCCATGTTTTGTTCGTCCACTCTTTACGACACCCGCATTGATCAACCTCTCAGGTTGGTTGTGGCATAACTGCAAGGGCCTATAAATCTTTGCACCTCGAAACCCACTACCTCACCACACATTCGCATTCATTCCAAAGTGGACTGGATGCAGAGGGCGGACTGTGTACTGTCGCAAGCAAAACTTGTCTCATGGATTGTATATATTCTTCCTGCTACCATGCATCATCGCCTCTTATCCAGCCCGAGCTCCCGCCCAACATACACCGCTGCGTCCCTCTTGCCCTCGACCAACTGGCGGATATAATCCTGGAAAGACGTGCATTCAACATCCGGGGACAGCTCCTTTGCGTCCAGATACCTGAGATATTTCGCAGTGTCGAGGTTGTTGTCATCCCGGATCCCTCGACTGCATGCATATCCCAGGATAAACTTTTGCATTATCAAAGCCTCATCGATGGGGTTTTGCGCGAGCTTTTCAACCGTTGCAGAGATGGTTTCCTCGAGGTCTTTTCGAGAGCGGTACTTTCTCGGAATGGTCTCGCCGGTAACCTCTTCGACGATGCTGTGGATTTCATTTTGCGTAGTCACCTGACCAAAAGCAGCAACCATCTTGTTCAGAGTTCGAGGATCGGAAATAATACGAGCAACGTACCTGCCGATATCATCAATGTCAATCAGGCCCGTTTTGGTGTTCCCGCCGCCGAAAATAACAGAATCGTCCAACACGATGAGGTCGTCTAGTCTGCCCGAGGGCACAAGCGGAATGTTGACTTGATACCAAAGCCCGACGTCGATGACGGTGTATGGCAGATATAACCTTTTGCACCGGTTAAAAAGCGCTTCCTTTTCGTCCCTGACCGCCATGAAACCAGTCAGTGGGCAGACGGAAGCCCAAAAGCTGGTTATGTAGCGTCCGACGCCCGCTTTTGTGAATGGTGAGCTGCATCGATGAGCCCTTTTTCATCAGTTTGAAGTTCGTGTCATGCACGAGATGATGACATCCGCGCCGGAAAGCATGGTGGCTACGGCGCCGACATCTTGGAGATTGGCCGGTTTCACCAAGGCGTCGCGTGCAGCAAGGTCCTTGTAGATTTGCTTGTTTATGGATTCGGTCCGGGCGAGAGCAGTCACCTCAAACTGGGCTGGCGCCGCCAGGAGCTGGTTCATTATCGACACGCCAGTGTGGCCTGACGCGCCAGCAATGACGACTTTGAGCTTTGAGGAAGCCGTTGCTGGGCTTGAGAATGCAGAAGCGGCCAGTATGGTAGGTGTGCATGCCTGTTTAGTATGGAAATGTGGGCTAGTGTGAAAATGTGTCGAGACATTATACTTGATATTAGAATTGGATGCGGGGTATTGGCGTAGTAGGTGCGTAATGGTTTCGAATGTCGACGGCGCAATTCATAACCCTTCCATGGCATTAGTAACAAATGAATGTGCAAATCGGTTACGGATCTGCAGGGTATCCGCCGGGTCCCGTCACGTTTTCGATTCTTGCACGTAACATGGCAAGGCCTGTGCGTGTCGCCCACGTATATCTGGCAGATCTCCAACACCTGACGTGTAGCCCATTTTTCATCTTCGTCGATAGCCTACTGGTACCCCGAAAACTAGATTACAGCAGCATTCGGAAGGGAGAGTTATGGGTAGCCTTTGCTTTTATCATTATTGATTTAGTTGTTTTACGCCGTTTAACCCCGAGTTATATCCGGTGGCTTCAACTAGTCATGTACAGCGAATGGCGTGTCTGGGCCGGCCCGGTACCGGCCCGAGCTCTGACCGGGTAAATCCGTCGTCTTGTAATATAATTGCTACGCTGTCAAGGCGGGCTTTGGGTAAAACTGGGTCCGCGGTCGCGGAGTTCATTGTAACCAACGGATGGAGCGGGGTGCCCGGCCGTTCCGGCGTTCCGGGTGGGTCTTTAACAAGCCGTGCCGAATATAATTGGGTGCCCTTATTTCACCTTTCAAAGCTTATCTTATTGCTTCAAGTTATTTCGCTCGGTTTTTCCGAAGTCCGTGTGGTCGCTCCGGTCGTAGCAAAGTTATTAAAATATTGAAAAACTTGTAAGCAGCCAATTATAAATCAAGCCCTGCTACGGTGCGGGATCCGACAAAAGCCCGTGTATCCATTATAAAGACTCCCCGATTTTGAATACGGTTTTGCAGTTTGCTCATGTAATTCCGCGCAAACACAAGCACGAAAACCCCACTTTTAAACCTTCTCATCTTGTTGGTTTTGTCCTTGTTAAACTAGCTCCATCACAAAAATGAGCACTTCCGGTAAAAAAGCCACAGCAACCGCCCTGGCGCAAAAATACGCGCCACAGATCGCGAACAAGACCGTCTTGGTAACCGGCGTCTCACCGAATTCCCTGGGCGCCACCTTTGTGACCGCCATCGCCGTCGCGTCCCCGGCCCTGCTTATTCTTGCTGGCCGCAACGCCGCCAAGGTCGAGGAGACGACAAAGGCTATCCAGGCCGCCGCCCCGCACGTACCGGTCCGCTTTTTAAACCTGGACCTGGCCGACCGCGAGTCGGTGCGCAAGGCCGCCGGGGAGGTGCTGTCGTGGCAAGATGTGCCGGGCATCGACGTCTTGGTGAACAACGCCTGCCTTATAGGCTCCGAATATAAACTTATCGACGGGTTCGAGGCGCATTTTGTCGTCAATTACCTCCACCCCTTTTTGTTTACCAATCTGCTACTCCCCAAAGTGATTGCGGTCAAGGGGCGGGTGGTTAATGTGGCGAGCGACTGCCACCGGTGGCACCACATCCGCTTTTCGGATCTCAATTTTGATGTGAGTGTCTCCTGGAAGATTTCCCAAAGGAGCGCAGCCCGCTTACAACCAAGGCAGAACGGTAAAATCTACAACATGTGGCAAGCCTACGGCCAGTCCAAAACGGCAAACATGCTCTTCTCGCTGGCGCTGGCTCGCAGGCTGGGCGGCCGTGGCATCGTGACCAACAGCGTGCACCCAGGCATTATACAGACCAATGCAGCGTCACATTTGGATCCTGCCGAGATATTACGACTCATTGGTGAGTATTAGCGTGCTGGTTATGTAAAGAGAAGATGGGGAAAAAAAAGGCTAACTAGCAGCAGAGGAAGTTGAGCGACAATGCGGCCTCGCGAACCAAGCCTTTCTTTCATATAAAACGGTGGACGAGGGGACGGCCACGCACGTCTATGCCGCGTTCGAGCCCGGGTTGAAAGGTATGTGTTGTGTTTGCCCACTCTCCTGGCCGGCGATGCTAACCTGTTGTAGACCACAACGGCGCCTACTTGCTCGACAGCCACGTCGCCGATCCCGTGGAGGACCCGGTTGCGCCTTGGGGGACGAGCGAGGCTGACGCGGAGAAGCTGTGGCGGCTGAGTGAGAAGCTACTAGGAGAGAAGTTTGAGTGGTGATGTTGTGGTTTGGTTCAAGCACGCCAAGCAAATAGAGGCAAGCTGCAGAGACGTGAGCAAACAATTGTTTCCCCAAGAAATTATAAATTATAACCTCTGAATAGATATGAACTTCATGCGTACCTATGCTATGCCCTATCCCTTTAGAGCCAATGTAATAGCGTTGGCTTTGTTTACGTGGGGTTTTCGGTATATAAAACGCATCGGCTTTTAAGTGCAAAACCACGGTGGATCGATATATTGAAAAACTGAACCAAAAAATACTCCAGTAACACGTAGGATCCCCCCATCGGTACGCATGAAGTTCATATTCATTCAGGGGTTATAATGTATGGAAATTCATTTTCATCCGTCTTTAACGATTCCGGAAAAAATGAATTGCTCTGCTGTTGTCCAATTAGAAGAGCCATATAAAGGGCGGCAAATCGAAGCACCTGGAAGCCAACTATTACGACCAAAGGTTGGCACCGCTACTAAAGAGGCCAGACAGGTCACACCCTCCTGACGACTTTTGCCGAGAAATACCGCCGGCGGCACCGAAACAAGATAAAAAGATTGTTTATATAAACACCCATAACGCCAAGAGGATCAACCTTGTAAATTTGAACGAAGCATGAAATTTGAGATTGAACGCCAGCAGCACCGGCATAAGATAAAAGATGGGACACATGGAAACCCCTGACGGCCAAGAGGATTAACCCTGTATTGAATTAAGCGTCAGATTTAAGATTAAATGCCGGAAACGCCGGCATAATACCAAAAATAGATAATATAAACACGCGTACCAGCCCAGCGGATTAAACTTATAAACTTGAATTAAACATAAAATTTGGCAGTAAATGAAATGCCGCCAGCAGTATCGCGATAATATTAAGGATGGTAAAACAAATACCCGGAACAGCCAAGAGGGTTTACTTTGTGAACTTGAATTGGACAAAAGAGTTGACGGCAAATTCAACAGTATAATAAATATGAAATATACTCAGTATTGGAGAAAATTAAAAAGAAAATAAGCCAGTTGTGGTCCTAGCGATCCGCACCAGCTAGCATTTACAACGAAGATCCTACTGTGAAGTAGTGTTGTCATGTGTCGGAATATGTTTTGCCCACCGCGATTGGATTGCACATTTACCGTAATTTCATCGCATAAAATAAAATAAAATAAAAATTACATTGTTAGCGCCGATATGGGATCGCCGTCCCCATCGAACTTGATTATCAGTGGGACTCTGCCTTGACTCGGCCTGGATCCCTCATTTCTTCCCCGATTCAACCTCTTTTGCAGCGCTACTATTATCAGGTTTTTTTTTCAACTCTGAGAAAGTGCCTAGGGTTGTGATGGGGTCATGGAATCTGAATGCTTCACACGGTCATGGAATTTGCATATAAGGACGCATTAGTGTCCCCTCTCACGGCTTACCAAGTTTCAGGTTATCATTGTTGTGAGGATCAGGCCCCTAGACCTACCCTCAGAATCACGTGAGGATCAGGCCCCTAGACCTACCCTCAGAATCACGTGAGGATCAGGCCCCTAGACCTACCCTCAGAATCACGACTCGGCTCCACACCGAGCCAGGGATCGGACAAGGATCCACTACCTCCGGATTTAAGCGCGTCTCTTGAGCGCGTCGACGATTGTAATTTCTCTCTTCTCTTCAGTTTAGAATTTTCGTCGATAGCGCCTAATACACTGAGGTTCTCCAATGTATGCCTGGCCGTGACAATTGTTACGACCAGACAGTTGGGCCGGTACCAGGGAGGCCAGGTGGGGTCACACCCCTCCTAACGACACCCGCCCAAAGAAATCACCGACCGGCAGAAAGAGGATTATATAAAAAGGAATCACGTAACCTCACGTGATTACCAAAAAAATAATCTCAGTAATTATTAAGGGATTATAACAGATTAAGGGAAATAATTTCTGCGATTTGTAACAGATTAGGAGAAATTATATTCGGAACATAATTTATATAAGGCACGTTTATTATTATATAAATAAATTCGATTTTAGGATTATTTAGCAGCAATTAAATTTTAATTAACCTTAATATTTATTTAAGGACAATTATAATTTTACCCCCAATTATTAAAAACCCCAATTACCCAATTAAACGTTTAATTGTTTTAATCCACTATATTTTATTTTAAAAACAGGTTACCCCGATATTTTAATCGTAATATTTTAATTGCTCCTGTTTAATATTTTGTTTTAAAATATACCGAATAATATTTAACAATATATTTTCCCAAACGTCCAAAAATAATACCCCCAGCACCCCGGCCACGAATAGCAAAACGGCCCAAAAAGCCCCTGTTCGGCCCAAGGACGATAACGATAGCGAGGACGAAAAAAACCAATTCCGCAGGCAGGTTATTAAAACCAACCAGGAATTCCACGAATAAATATTTCGCGCAACCCAATTCCAAAAAAAATTCCAGGTTTTCCAAACTAATATTAACGTTATTTTAATCTTTTTAATAGGCGCGAAAAATTTAAATTTAACCCCCCAATTATATTTAATAATATATTTGGACAATTTAAAAAATATTTTTTATAAATACGCATTTACCAAATATTTCATTTGGAAATTTTCCGCAATAAAATAAAAAAGGTGGTATACGCGGTGTCACAGACCTGAAGGACAGCCACTGGGCTGTCGCTTAGTTATGACCCCTGTCACGTGAAGGCGCGAGGGCCGAGCGCCTCGCGCGCGTATATCTACGCGAAATCTCTGCAGTCTCCGATATGTAGCTCCTCGAGCTACGTCTTCGTCAACAACCACCTGCTACCCTGTACCTGGAAGACTAGATAGCCAATATACTCTGTCCTGTTACCTGATCGCCCGCACCTACCTGTCCGCCCTGCCTGCCCGTGACATTACGTAGCTCCTTCATTAGGTGCCCGCGATGCCTGCGTCACTGCAACCCCCGATCTTAACCGATTCGACCGAGGAACTGATCGAACACCTACAAGGACACCCTGAACAATGGGTGTCTTACATCTCCGATTCCTACCAAAAGCTGCAACTATTGCACGATAGCAACGTCCGCCTGAACTCCTGCCTAGAAATGCAGGAAGCCGAGACCCAACGCGCCCGCGCCGAAACGGACCGTGTCCGCGACAAGGCGCAGGCCGACATTCTGGCCATGGCCATGGAAAAGGCCTCCGCCATAACCTCCCGGGATGCCGCTTTCGCCGAATTAGAGAAAACACGGTCCGAACTGAAGGAAGTTCGGACCGTAACGCTACCCACGGTACACATAACCACCCCCGCCCCAACTACCAACACGCCTGTTGAACCCCTTATGGTTACTCCTATGGGAACGACTCCGCCGCCTGCTTCCGAACATCCCGCCTCCGCCCGCCTTTCTGAACGACTTCCAGACCCCGATAAATTTACGGGCGCCCGCTCCGACCTCCGCCGCTTCGCCACCCAAATCCGGGGGAAAATGACCTCAAACAAAGACCGCTTCCCCAACCCCGAATCACGCCTGATTTATGTAGCCGGTCGACTGTCCGGTAAAGCGTACAACCTGATCCTGCCCAAAATGGTCGGAGGCACACCCCAATTCGGAGATTATACGGATCTCCTCCAATACCTAGAGGAGGCATTCGGGGACCCCGACCACGTCCAAAACGCACAAAACAAATTATACGCCCTGAAGCAGCGGAACGTAGATTTCGCCGAGTATCTGTCGGAGTTCCAACGCCTGTCTCTGGAAGGAGAAATGCCGGAGGATGCCCTCCCCCCTCTTCTATTCCAGGGAATATCGGAAGAGCTCCAGGACATGCTCCTCCACAACCCCGCCCCATCCCGCCAGTACCACGAATTTACCCGACACCTGCAAAGCTTGGATAACCGCTACCGCCAGCACCAGCAGTATAAAAACAGACAGACACGTACCCCTCGGACCGCAGCGCCCCCCGCGCGCGCGGCCCCCCGGACCCAAACCGACATACCGCGGGCCGCCCCCAAGCCAAACGCGGAATTTCCGTTTAACGACCCCATGGACCTAAGCAGCCAACGCCGCCACAACCGCAAAGAAAATATGCTATGCTACCGCTGTGGATCCCAAGAACATTTTGTTGCCAAATGCCCAGAACCGGATACCCGCCGCACGCGGCTGCACCAGGCCGGGATCGAACAATCCAGGTCTAGGTCCAGGTCCCCGCGCCAGATGCAAACCAAACTCCCTGAAAACCCCCGCCGCGGCTCGGACGCCAGCCGCTCCAGCAGCCGAAGTTCGAAAAACGGAGCCCGCCTGGGATAAGTCGCCCCCAGGCCGCCAAGGCCGCGCATAGACCGCCGGCGATCCGCATCTCTGCCGCCGCCGTTCACGGGTTCCCCGTTGAAGAGGAATATAACCAACGATCCGACCTGATGATCCTGCCTGCCGAACTGACAGTGGGGGGCCAAAACCTCCCAACCTATGCCCTCACCGATTGCGGTGCGGAAGGAAAATGCTTCCTCGACCAAGGATGGGCCGAAGAACGCCAACTACAAATGTATCCGCTGCGAAACCCATTCGACATCGAAGTATTCGACGGAAGGACCGCCGAAAGTGGGAAGTGCACCCATTATGTCCGAGGACAATTGAGAATCAAGGACCACATCCAGAAAAACGCGCTGTTTTTCGTTACACAGCTAGCCCATTACCCCATTGTGTTAGGAATGCCTTGGCTAAAGCAGCACGACCCAACGATTGGATTCGCGTCACACGTTATTACGTTTGACAGCGACTATTGCCGCCGACACTGCAATATGCCCGACAAACCGGAGAAGGTTAAAGCTTTACACGCCGTACCAAAAAAAAGCCGCCCCCAGTACCAGGCTGACCGACCGCCGTCCCTCCGCGAAATGGATATCGCCCCTATCTCCCTGCAAGCCGCGAGCATGTACGCCCGCCGCCGATCCTGCCGACTGTACGCCGTAACCTTGAAACAGATTGATGAGGTCCTAGCCGCCGACCCCCAAAATAGGAACGGGCCGACCCTGCCCGAAACAATCCGGGAATTCGCGGACGTATTTTCCCCGCAAGAAGCCGAGAAGCTGCCCCCACACCGACCGTCCGACCACCATATCCCGCTTATAGAAGGAAAAACGCCGCCGTTCGGCCCCCTGTACGCCATGTCCCGCGAAGAGCTGATAGCCCTTAAGGAATGGCTGACCGCAGAGTTGAAAAAAGGGTTTATCAGACCCAGTTCGTCATCCGTCGCCTCGCCCGTTTTGTTCGTGAAGAAGCAGGGAGGAGGGTTGAGGTTTTGCGTGGATTACCGCGCGCTGAATAACATTACCGTAAAAGACCGTTACCCGCTGCCGCTAGTCCGAGAGACCCTGAACAACCTGGCCGGCATGAAATTCTTCTCGAAAATCGATATCGTTTCCGCTTTTAACAATATTCGGATTAAAAAGGGGGAAGAATACCTGACGGCATTCCGCACGAGATTCGGCTTATACGAGAGCCTAGTCATGCCTTTCGGGCTAACGGGAGCCCCCGCGACGTTCCAGAGATATATAAACGACTCCCTGCGCGAATACTTAGACGTATTTTGTACAGCCTACCTGGACGACATTTTGATTTATAGCCGCACCCGAACAGAACACGAAGAACATTTGAAACTCGTACTGGAAGCCCTGAGGAAAGCCGGGCTATACGCCAACGCCGCGAAGTGCGAATTCTTCGTGACGGAAACCAAGTTCCTGGGCCTGCTGGTCGGCGTCGAAGGCGTAAAAATGGACCCTGAAAAAATCACCGCTGTCCTGGACTGGCAAACACCCAAAAAGCTTACTGACGTACAAGCGTTTTTGGGGTTTGGCAACTTTTACCGGCGCTTTATCCGAGATTTCTCAAAGATCGTAGCCCCTTTGACGAGATTGACCAAGAAAGACGTCGCATTCGAATGGAATAGCGCCTGCGAAACCGCCTTCCGACTGCTGAAGAGAAAGTTTACCGAAGCCCCCGTACTGGCGCACTTCGATTGGGAAAAGGATGTGATCCTGGAGACCGACGCTTCCGATTATGTTTCTGCGGGAATATTGTCACAATACGGCGACGACGGAATACTCCGCCCCGTCGCGTTCTTTTCGAAAAAACACACAGCTACCGAATGCAATTACGAGATTTACGACAAAGAATTGCTAGCCATTATCCGCTGTTTTGAAGAATGGCGCCCGGAACTCGAAGGGACGTCGTCCCCGGTCCAAGTAATTACGGACCACCGCAACCTGGAATATTTCACGACGACGAAAATGCTCAACCGCCGACAAGCCCGATGGGCCGAATTCCTGTCAAGATTTAATTTCCGTATCACCTACCGACCCGGGAAACAAGGAGCGAAGCCCGACGCACTAACCAGGAGGTCAGAGGATATGCCTGAGGAGGGGGATGAACGACTTAAGCACCAAACACAAGTCGTACTGAAAGAACACAATTTACCTGCCCGCCCCACCCGGTTACAACCCATAATCCGCCAAAACAAACCCCTATTGCCAAAACACCTGATAGAGCTACTAGACGCCGGATACGAATCCGACCCGATAACGCAATCTGCCCTAGAAGCGTTGAGGACAGGCGCCGACCACCACCCCAAGCTGCAATTGGCCGAATGCGAAGAACGATCCGGCTATTTGTATTACCGCAATAGACTGTACGTACCCGATTCGAATAATCTGAAAGCCGAGATCCTGCGCCGCTGCCACGACTCCCCCGTCGCCGGTCACCCCGGCAAAGCAAAAACCTACGACCTGCTGTCCCGAGAATATTACTGGCCCGGAATGCTACATTACGTATCATTATGGGTAAAGAAATGCCAGACCTGCCGCCGAATCAACCCGTCCCGCGAAGGCCACCAGGGCCTCCTGCGACCCCTGCCCACTCCTGAACGCTCATGGCAACACCTGTCGATGGATTTTATCACACATTTGCCGCAAAGCAACGGCCACGACGCCATCCTAGTGGTCGTAGACCGCCTGACTAAGATGAGACACTTCGTCCCTTGTAAAGGGACCTGCAATGCCGAGGACACCGCCAACCTGTACCTACACCACGTATGGAAACTACACGGGTTGCCCCTGACGATAGTTTCGGATAGAGGCACCCAATTCGTGTCGAAGTTTTGGAAACACCTGACAACCCGTTTGAAAATCGACAGCCTGCTATCCACTGCTCACCACCCCGAGACTGACGGACAGACCGAGCGTTTTAACGCGTCCCTGGAACAATATTTGAGAGCTTATGTGGCCTACCTGCAAGATGATTGGGAAAGTTGGCTTCCCCTCGCCGAATTCACAGCCAACTCCCACAAGTCCGAGACCACCGGAACCTCCCCGTTTTACGCGACTTACGGATTCCATCCCCGCATGGGATTCGAGCCGGTACCCCTGAACCAGCCTTTGCCCGCCCAGCGGGATGCCGAAAAGCTAGCCGCCCGAATGGAAGCCATTCTGGAACAAGCCCGCGCCGAAATGACCGCCGCCCAAGCCCGTTACGAAGAACAGGCGAACCGACACCGTACCCCGGCCCGCCGGCTTACCGTCGGCCAATATGTATGGTTAGACGCACGGAACATCCAGACCGCCCGCCCGCAGAAGAAACTGGATTGGAAGAACTTGGGACCCTTCCGAATTTCTGAAGTGATTAGCCCGTACGCCTACCGTTTGGACCTGCCGTCGTCTATGAGAGTACACCCTGTTTTCAATATAAACCGACTAAAACCTGCTGACGTTGAGCCCCTGCCGGGCCAACAACCTGCACCGCCACCCCATTTGGAAGTGGAAGGTGAGAGAGAATACGAAGTCGAAGAGATCCTCGACTCCTTTTGGGAAACCCGCGGCCGAGGAGGCCGCCGGCTGAAATATATCGTCCGTTGGGCTGGATATAGCGAACCCACGACTGAACCTGCCGATTACCTGGAAAACGCTGCTCAATTGGTAAAGAATTTCCACCGTCGATACCCCCATAAGCCCGGGCCCCGGCCGTGACGGAGCTCGGCCTGGAAGGGGGGAATACTGTCACAGACCTGAAGGACAGCCACTGGGCTGTCGCTTAGTCATGACCCCTGTCACGTGAAGGCGCGAGGGCCGAGCGCCTCGCGCGCGTATATCTACGCGAAATCTCTGCAGTCTCCGATATGTAGCTCCTCGAGCTACGTCTTCGTCAACAACCACCTGCTACCCTGTACCTGGAAGACTAGATAGCCAATATACTCTGTCCTGTTACCTGATCGCCCGCACCTACCTGTCCGCCCTGCCTGCCCGTGACACTTTATTGTTAAATTACCTCCTTCGGAAAAATTATTTATTAAAACCAAATACAATAATATATTGGTTATAATGGACAAATTTACCAAATACGCCTATTTCCTACTATATAAAAAAAATAACAACGCCGAAAAAATCGCTTATATATTTTTACAAAGAATTATTAATAATTACGGATTTCCAAAAAATATTATTATAAATAAAAACAAATTTTTTATATTAAAATTCTGGAAATTCCTAATAAAATAGCTAAAAACAAATTATAAATTATCCACAATATTCCATTTACAGACGGACAAATAAATAAAACGAGCCAACCAAACGTTGGAATAATATTTAAAATATTATATAAATTATAAATAAAATAATTGGGTACGGTTATTACCCACAGCACAATTTGTTTATAATAATTTAAAAAACGAAAATACCAAAATAACCCCATTTTACGCAAATTACGGATTTAATTCCACGGTATACGGAAAACCCAAAACTACAATTACGGCACCGCGAACCGATAAACAAACGAACAAATTATAACAATTATATAAAAAACTTTAACAGGAATTAAAATTTGTACGAAAAAAAATAATAAAATACGCCAACCAATATCGGATAAAGGAACTATTTTTTAAAAAAGGAAATAACGTTTATTTTATTTAACGCAATATTAAAATATAACGATTTAATAACAAATTCGATTTTAAGAAATTTGGACTTTTTAAAATTAACAAAAAAATTAGCGATACCAATTACAAATTATTATTACCAAATATTATAAAAATTTACCCCACATTTTACATATTATTACTAAAATCGGTATTATACGGCACTAATATATAAAAAACAATTGAAATCGACGCAAAATAAACTTACGACGTTAAACAAATATTTAACTATAAATAAAACTACGGTAAAATAAAATACCTTATTAAATAAAAAAATTATAAATATAAAAAAAATATTTGGGAATTTTTTAACCATTTCCAAAATTGCCAGGAACCGCTCCGCCAATATTATTAAAAATTGGATTTGCGAACAAATTAATTAAAAAAAAGGACGATTTAAAAAAACATTACCTATTATTTCCAGAAATTAAAAACCAACCAGGATTCGAAATTATACCACCAAACGAATTTACAAAAAAACGATTAATATATAATATAAAATAAAAACACCAAAAAAACAACGTATTAAGGGAATATTGCGCAAAAATATTTATTTTATCCAATAATAAAAAATTTAAAAAACCTATCGGGAAAATCGAATCCCAAACAAAATTGGAATCCGGAAAAAACAATTCCAAAAACATTTTAGGCAAAATTTCGGTTAATTGTCGACGTTCCTTTTATTTCGCCTTTTTACGTTCCACCCGATCCAATTTTTCCAAATTATTAATTCCGCGAAATATAATTCGCATTATTTTTTTAAATTATAATTTTTTTTATTTTCGTAAACGAAACAACTTCGCCTATTATATATAAATCTGCTTTTTAAACGTTTCGATTTTTATATTTAATTTCGAATATTGGCGATTAATATAACGAATTTAAACAGCGGACAAACCCAATACGTTATACCCAAAACGATTGGAACAAATATATTCTATATAACGAGCAAAATTCTAAAAAAATACCTAATAAAACGTTGCGCCTTTGGCACGGTAGGGATTGCAAAAAAGCATTTTAACGGTATCCGTCGATAATAGGGAAAAAAAAAGGCGTGGTAACGTTTTATCGACGAACGACCAGATTTTGGTTTGGTTATACAATTAAATATAACGTAAAAAAATTAGGCAGGAAGGAAAAAAAACCAAAATAGGGATTAAAAAAATACGGACTATTTAAAAACCAAAAGAATTTAACCAAAAAAAAAACCTGATATTATAACCAAATAATTGGGCCGGTACCAGGGAGGCCAGGTGGGGTTATACCCCTCCTAACAATACCCGCCCAAAAAAATTACCGACCGGTAAAAAAAGAATTATATAAGAAAAAATTACGTAATTTTACGTAATTGCCAAAAAAATAATTTCAATAATTATTAAAGGATTATAATAAATTAAGGGAAATAATTTTTGCGATTTGTAACAAATTAGGAAAAATTACATTCGTGTTACGATCAAGGTATCGGGGTAACCTGTTCTTATGGTAAAGTACAGTGGGTTGAAGCAACTGAGCGTCTGACTGGGTAATTGTGATTCTCAATGACTGGGGGTGAAGTTATGATCGTTCTCAAGTAAGTATTGAGGTTAACTAAAGTTTAATTGCTGCTAAACAATCCTAGAATCGAATCTATCTACATGGTAATAAGCGTGCTTTATATAATCCGTTGTCCCTGGTAGTGATATGTTTGCTATGTCGGATATGTTGGAAAGCGGTCATATCACTCCTATCACTTGCTATGGGTGCTATGTGATTCTTGGCACCTATTAGTCATAGCACCCTCCTCTGGTCACGTGCGGTCACGTGACCCTTTCCATATGTAATCCTCTTTCTGTCGGTCGGTACCATCCTTGGTTGATTGTCGTCAGGAGGGGTGTGACCCCACCTGGCCTTTCTGGTACCGGCCCAACTGTCTGGTCGTAACATCAGGTCTCCTCTCCTTTGGCCAAATCCCTTTGGTCTTTAAATAGTCTGTACTCCCCTAATCCTTGTCTTCTGGTTCTATTCCTTCTTTGCTAACTGCTTTGCGCCATGTCTAGTCGAGTTAACAAATCTCGCGGTCGCTCTTCCACCGCTCGTCGCGACGATTTGCTTTTTGTGCTTCTTTCTTCAGCGGTCGAAATGCCTTCTTGTTCTGCTTGCGAGTCGCAAGGGATTGCGAAATGCGCTGTATCGCCTCGCGATTCCTCACGTTGTGTCGAGTGCGTCCGCCTCGGTCGCTCGCGATGTGATGTGATGGGTATCTCGCGGGAGCAGCTTCACCGTCTGGCAGCCCAACACTCCAAGCTGGATGCCGACGTCGAGGCTCAAGAATTGCGTTTGTTGGAGCGGGAGCAAGAGTTGGCGGCTGAGCGTCAAAAGCTCTTGCGTCTCAGAAGTCAAAAGAAAATGTGGTTTGAGAAGATGATGCGGGCGGTTCGTCGTGGTATTGACAATCTGGAGGAATTGGATCGGGTGGAGCGTGAGGAGGCAGAGCAGGAGGAGCGACGGCGATTAGCCGAGGTCCTTCCTAAAGTGTCCCTGGAGTCGCTTCTTCCGGATTCCAATTTTGTCTGGGATTCGACCTTCCCGATAGGTCCTTTAAATCCTTCGTTGTTGGATAAGATGAATGTTCTTACGCAATATTCCGTTGGTAAGTCGTTTCCTGGTGTTTCCTGCTTTATGTTGCATACTAATAGTTCCTCCATAGGTTCGTCTGGTGGTATGGTTTCGAGTCCTGGTCGGCCCTTAACTTCTGGAAATGGTAGGGGGTGTTTTCTTAGGTCGTCCTTTTTTTCTTGGCTGACTTGCTCGCAGATCCAACTCCTGATAATATTGGCGGAGCGGTTCCTGGTAATCCTGGAGGTGGTTAAGGGGTTCCCAAATGTTTTCTTCATGCCTATAGTTTTCCCATTTAACAAGGTACTCTATTTTGCCGTGGTTTCGTCTGTGGTCGAATATTCGTTCAACGTCGTAGGTTTGTTCTGCGTCGATCTCGATCGTTTCTTGTGTGCTGGTGCCGTGTGGTGCTAATTCCAGTAGTAATACGTGAAATGTGGGGTGAATTTTCATAGTGTCTGGTAATAACAGTCTGTAATTGGTGTCGCTGATCTTTTTGCTGATTTTAAAAGGTCCAAGCTTCTTAAAATCGAGTTTGCTGTTAGGTCGTTGTGTTTTAATGTTGCGTCGAATGAGGTAAACGCTATCTCCCTCCTTGAAGGATGGTCCCTTCATCCGATGCTGGTTGGCGTATTTCATCATTCTTTCCCGTACGAACTTTAGTTCCTGCTGGAGTTCTTTATATAATTGTCGTAACTCGCTCGCTTATTTATCGGCTCGCGGTGCCGTAGTCGTAGTTCTTGGTTCTCCGTACGCTGTAGGGTTAAATCCATAGTTGGCGTAAAACGGGGTTGTCTTGGTACTTTCGTTTTTTAAACTGTTGTAAGCGAACTGTGCTGTGGGTAACAACCGTACCCAATTGTCTTGCTTGTGGTTCACATAGCATTTTAGGTATTATTCCAATGTTTGATTGGCTCGTTCTGTTTGTCCGTCTGTCTGGGGGTGGAATGCTGTGGATAGCTTGTGGTCTGTTCCTAGCTGTTCCATCAGGGATTTCCAAAATCTTGATGTGAAGAGCTTGTCTCTATCTGTAATAATGCTTTCTGGAAATCCGTAATTGCTGACAATCACTCGTAGGAATGTGTAGGCGATTTCTTCGGCGTTGCTGCTTTCTTTATATGGTAGGAAGTAGGCGTATTTGGTGAGCTTGTCCACTATAACCAGTATGCTGTCGTACTTGGTCTTAGTGAATGGTTCTTCCGAAGGTGGTAATTTGACGATGAAGTCCATTGTAATAGTTTGCCAGGCCTTGCCGGGGGCTGGTAAGGGTTGCAATAGCCCGTAAGGTTTGTGTCTTGCGGACTTGCTTTTGGCACAGAGTTCGCAATTCCTAATGGCTTCTCGTACTTCTTGTCGTGTCCCCTTGAAGTTATGGTGCTGCTTTAGCCGTTTCCATGTCTTAAAAATTCCTTGGTGTCCGTGAGTTTTGCTTTCGTGGATCTTCCGTATCTCTTCTGGTGTGGTTACCGTATTTGTTATTATAAAGCTCCGGTGTGCTGGTAAAAGGTTTCCGTTTCCGTCTGTGGTGAGAATAACCCGTGTTTCCTCTGGTACTGTGTTCTCGTAATCTGGTCTTCGGCTAAGGGCGTCGGCCCTGCCGTTTTCCGTCCCTTTTCGGTAAATAATCCTGAAATGGAATTCTGACAGGAATTTTGACCATCTGATTTGCCGTTTGTTTAACATTTTACTGGTGGTGAAGTGGGTCAGGTTCTTGTGGTCCGTGTAAATTAACACTTCGTGTTTAATTCCGGATAATTGTGGTTTCCATTCTTCAAATGCTCGAATAATGGCCATAAGCTCTTTGTCGTAAATCTGGTAATTGAGTTCTGGTCCATGTAGTTTTTGTGAGAAGAAGGCGCAAGGATGCAACCGTCCTTCTTCGTTTCGCTGACTAAATTGTCCTCCGATCGCATAACGTTGCGTACCCCCTGTTCGGCACCCCCCCTGTTCGGCACCCAAAAATAACAACACTTTTATTTTTATCCTCCAACTTCTATTATAAATATCTCGATGAATCTGTCACTTTTGGATTTACTTTTTTCTGATTTTAATTCTCCATTTTCCAATGAAGCAATATACTGAAAAACAGCTTATATCTGCAATTAACGACGTCAATAATGGCAATCCAATTGCAAAAACCTCCCGAAAATGGGGAATACCTAGGTCTACACTTCAAAGTCGACTTAAAGGTTCTCAACCTTATAAAAAAGCACAAAGCCCTTTTCAAAGGCTTTCCACGGAACAGGAAAAGCATTTGGCTGATTGGGTACTTACCCAAACAGCTTTAGGGCTTCCGCCAACGCATCAAGAATTACGCTTTTTTGCCGAACGAATTCTTCAAGCCGCCGGAGAGACAAAAGGCCTTGGAAAACGTTGGATAACTCGTTTTTTGGCTCGTTATCCAATCCTTAAAACCCAAAGGCCCCGTCGAATAGATAACGCCCGGGTTAATGGCGCTACTACGGAGGTAATTAAATCTTGGTGGCTTTATATTACGAACCCGGTTATTAACGCTATTAAACCGGAAAACCGTTGGAATATGGACGAAACCGGTATAATGGAAGGCAAAGGATCTAATGGCCTAGTATTAGGGCTTAACGGGATCCGGCCGTTGCAACGAAAAGAGCCCGGAACGCGTGGTTGGACGACTATAATCGAATGTATATCGGCTACGGGCGTTGCCCTCCCTCCCCTCGTTATATTTAAGGGAAAAAACGTACAACAACAATGGTTTCCCACGGATTTAAGCCCTTTCGATAATTGGCAATTTCATGCAACCGAAAACGGGTGGACAAATAACCAAACGGCTATCGAATGGTTAAAAAAGGTGTTTATTCCGTATACCCAACCTTTAACCCCTGAAAAGCGGTTATTAGTTTTGGATGGCCATGGATCACATATAACGGACGAATTTATGCTTCTTTGCTTGCAAAATAATATTCAACTCCTATATTTACCCCCTCATTCGTCACACGTTCTTCAACCATTGGATCTATCGGTTTTTGGGCCGTTAAAAGAAGCTTATCGACGTCAACTTGGATTTGTTAGCCAATTTTGCTGTTCAACAGTTATTGGAAAACGAAATTTCCTACTTTGTTATCGAAAGGCCAGATTAAAAGCATTTATAGCAAAAACCATTCAATCTGGTTGGCGTACAACGGGGTTATGGCCGGTAAACTTGGTTAAACCACTTTTAAGCCCTTTTTTGTTAGAAAATAGCAACGCCAACGTTATAAAAGATAAAAACAACGGTTTGCAAAGGGATAAAACACCGGAAAGCCCAGCCCAAAAAATTAACGACCCGTCTTTACTTATTTGGAAAACCCCTAAAACGACCCGAGATATCCGACTTCAACTGCAAAAACTTTCCCAATCCAACAAAACCAACGCTACTTCACGTCTTTTATTTGCAAAAGTCCAAAAAAGCTTCGAAGCCAAAGATACCCTTTTGGCTAGCGCCCAGCAAAAAATCAGCTTATTGGAAGCACAACTGGAGGCAATACGGCCGGTTAAAAGGAGGAGGGTGGTTCCGGATCCAAACGAGCTTTTGGTTAACAAACAGAACATTATTGGATTGCAGGAAAATGATATAGAAAATTTGGAACCTTTAGCTGATGAAGAAGAGGTTAATGAACCGGAGAAGCGTGAAAACGATTGTATTTTTGTCCGTTGATAATTTTATATTTAAATCAGTTTATAAAAGTAGGCATTTCGTTGTTAGATTTTCAGGGTGCCGAACAGGGGGGGTGCCGAACAGGGGGTACGCAACGTTAATCCGATGCGTCGGTCTCGACTTCGAAAGGTTTCGTTGGGTCTGGTATCTTGAGGGTTGGTTCTCTGGCTACTGCGTCTCGTAGCTGTTCAAAGGCCTGTTGTGTTTGTTCCGTCCACTGGAATTCTAGGTTCTTCTTGGTCATGTTGGTCAATGGGGTGGCAATCGCGCCGTATCCCTTAATAAACCTTCTGTAAAAGTTTACGAATCCGAGGAATGCCCGAACGTCTTTTACGTTCTGTAGTTGAGGCCATTCCTTTACTGTTTGGATTTTCGATTCTTCCATCCTAATTTCTCCAGAAGCGATAATATATCCTAGGAAATTGACTTGCTTGCTATAAAAAAGACATTTCTCGGGCTTAACCAAGAGCTTAGCGTCTTGTAGCTTTTGTAGGACGGTGTGAACGTATTGCTTGTGTTCTTCCAACGTCTTGGAAAAGACAAGGATATTGTCCAGGTAGACAACGACGAAAATGTCTAGGCATTCCCGAAGAACGTGGTTAATTATGGTTTGGAAGGTTGCTGGGGCGTTGGTAAGACCGAAGGGCATTACTAGGTACTCATAATGTCCTCGTCGGGTACGAAACGCTGTTTTCCACTCTTCGCCTTCCTTTATGCGGATCAAATTGTATGCTCCTTTAAGGTTTAGTGTTGTAAACCACTGTGCTTAATAGAGCATGTTTCGGAGTTCTCCTATTAGTGGGAGTGGGTAGCAATTCTTTATGGTGATGTCGTTTAATTGTCTGTAGTCCACGCATAGTCGTAATTTTCCGTTCTTCTTTGGTACGAAGAGGATTGGGTATCCTGCTGGTGATGTTAATGGTCTGATGTAACCTTTCTTGAGGTTCTTTGCGAGGTACTCGTCTAGTGCCTCCATCTGTGTCGGGTTTAAGCCGTATATTTTGTGGAATTTGGGCTGTGTTCTTTCTTTTAATAGTATCTCGTGGTCGAACGGACTATGCTCGGGTAGTCCTGTTTCGAATTCGGGGCTGAATAGTCGTCCATATATCCGGTATTCGGCCGGGATGTTGTCGATCAATGTGGTAAGGTTCGATCGTTCTTCGCTCATGGATAGTCGCGATCCTTCCGATATTGGCTCCAGGCGTGGCTCGCTTTTCCTCAATAGCGCCATAATCTTTTGTTAATTTCGCTCCTGTGCCCTACGCTCGTTGCGTAAAGTCCGTTTCTCGGATTTTCCTTCAGAGGCTAACGGCTCTTCCCATTGGACTTGGCCGGTTGTCCAATCTATCCGGGGGTTGCTCCTTCTGAACCAGGGGATTCCTAATATCACGTCTTTGTCCCCTATTTCCGTAATATCTAAGGTGATTTGTTCCTTTCGTCCATAGCTCTCCATCCAGAGGTGTACGGTCTCTGTTTCGATGGTGCCGTTCCCGTATGAAACTGCCTCTCCTTCCACGGTCTGCAACTGGTATGGTTCCTTCTTTTGCTGCCAAGGTATCCGTCGTTTCGCTACGACCCTTGGTAAGATGTAATTGCCTTGTGCTCCACTGTCGAGGAGTGCTCGTATGGGTCTGCCATCGAGTCGTATGTCGAGAAATATGTGTTTATGTGTTGCTATCGTATCCTGTGTAGCGTTCAGGGTTCTTGGTTCCGTTCCTGTTGTCGCCGTTCGGTGCCCTGTGCCGTCTGGCTGTCTTAGTTTTTTGACTTGCTGGACTCGCGTCGTGGGTCCTTGTTTTTCTTGTCCCTGGGTGTGCGGCTACTTCTTGTTTCGACTAGGTCAAATGGGTGTTTCGCTGGCACGGGTGTCTTGCGTGCGTTCGTGGTTATCTCGTTGTCTCG
Organism: Pyricularia oryzae 70-15; assembly: GCF_000002495.2. Taxonomy (NCBI): domain Eukaryota; kingdom Fungi; phylum Ascomycota; class Sordariomycetes; order Magnaporthales; family Pyriculariaceae; genus Pyricularia; species Pyricularia oryzae. Next base: position 6,515,438 of record NC_017844.1, on the reverse strand, counting down.
TACGTTGGGGTTCCACACAATTCTGGTCATTGGTGCAGGTCCTGGTTGCCGTGATTTCTGTTCGTGCCAGGCCTGGGTTTTGGCTAGCATATATACTCTGCATACGCTTCGGGTGCATTCGTACCATGGGAACTGTTTCTGGTTGCAACACGCCATGGGGTAATTGTCGTTAGGTGTGAAGATTGCGGCTGGCTCAGTGTTAAATCTTATCTTAATTTCCCAATTTGGTAGGTCGGTTATGGTGTATACCTCGTGAATGCCTGTTGCTTTGCGTCGTCGTGGGAAGAAGTTGTGGACTATTTTCCTGCTTAGGTGGAGTCCACAGTTGTCTCGGAAGCATTCTGCCCAAAAGATTTCTGCGTATTGAGGGTGTTTGCTGTCCAAGGTCGGGTGGTCTCCAAAGGTTGCACTGACTGGTCCTGTAGGATGTCGGATCTGTGCCTGAAATGGCAATCCGGGAAACTGTACTAATTGGTCGTCTCGGTATAAATCGATGTGCTTCTTCTCATATATGTAGGGGTTATTCTCTCTTACTGCGTTGTACTGGTTCGAGGGTATGGTCTCTTCCTCGCTGGATTCTTCTTCTAAATCCTTGCTTGATTTTTGTGTTGAGGACTAATTGGTTGTCCTAATGTGGTGGGTTTGTCCCAAAGGTTCCTCATCCGATTCTCCGGAGGCATCCGAGTCCGTAAATTCGGGTAATTGGGTTTCTTATCGGTGTAACTTCGTTGGTTGTCCTGTTCCTAGGGGTACTCGGTTTCCTGCTGCTAGGGTTCGAGTGCCTCGGGGCTTTTATGGATACCATCCTGCGTCGATCTTGGAGCTATTGTGGGTTATATAATTGTCATCGTAGCAGGTGGTCCAACTTATCGTGCTGTGTTGGTCAGGCCGTAGTTGCTGGTAATTGGTGGCATTAAGTCCTCGTGGTTTTTCGGTCTTACCCCTAAAATCAGGGATATTTTCCTGGTTTCTCGGGCAGTTTCTGGCGATGTGCCCTATCCTGTCGCACTTAAAGCATTTGCCACTTTTGGGGTCTTTACGGGGCTTCTTATATTGTGTGGCACTGAGGTCCATAGGTCCACTGTGGGTACCATAAACTGTACTGTAGGTCTGGGGCGCCATGTGACGGGGCTGCTGCCATCCACCATTGTTTCTGTGGTATATGGGTTAAGGGTGTTGGTACTTGCGTCCCGTGTTGGCTTGTCGAATTGAGGTGACGAACATTCGCTGTCCGCCTTGTTTTTCCTGTCGGCGTTCGTAAATCCGGTTGTCAAGTTTAATGGCAAGTTCGACGTACTCGAGGAAATCCTCGGGTCGGTCGAGCTTGGATACCTCGTCTTTTATTTCTAACTTCAGTCCTTGGTAGAACTGGAGGATTTTGGTTTCTTCGGTCATATCCAGCCTTGTTGCTAGCCTTCTGAATTCGGCTGCATAAGCGGAGGCTGACTTGGTTTGTCGTAGGTTGGCCAAATCTCGTTCGGTCTGTCGTTTCTTATCGGGTTCCTGGAACAAGGAACGGAGGGTGCGTTCATACCCTGCGAAGGTTGAAAAAATGTCGGTGACTTCTTGGCGTCGTTCTTCGGGGGGTATATCAAGCCATTCCTGCAACAGAGGCTCGAACCAAGACAAAGCTCGTCCTCGGAGGAAAATGGCCGCGTGTACCACCTTTTCTGTTTCACTGCGGAAAATTTCCAGATGGAATGTTTGGTAGGTGCGTACCTGTACAAGGTACCCTTTAAGTTGTCCAGGTGTGCCATCGAATGTGGCTGGGGGGTTAAACTTGAGTCTCTCGCGCCCATCAAAAGGGGTTAAGGTAACGTTAGCACTGGCTCGGAGAACCTGGAGTTCCTTTTGGAGTTGGGTTGCGCGGAGCGTCTGTTCGTGGAGCTCCTGGTTGGTCTAAGCAACCTGCCTACGGAGCTGGTCTTCCTCGTCATCACTGTCGCTATCGTCCTTGGGCCGAGCAGGGGCTTTTTGGGCCGCCTTGCTGCTTATAGCCGGGGTGCTGGGAGTGTTATTCTTAGACGTCTGGGAAAACATGTTGTCGGATATTGCTCGGTATGCTTCAAGGCAAAGTACTGAACAGGAGCAATCAAAATGTTACGATCAAGGTATCGGGGTAGCCTGTTCTTATGGTAAAATACAGTAGGTTGAAGCAACTGAGCGTCTGATTGGGTAATTGTGATTCTCAATAACTGGGGGTGAAATTATAATCGTTCTCAAATAAGTATTGAGGTTAACTAAAGTTTGATTGCTGCTAAACAATCCTAGAATCGAATCTATTTATATGGTAATGAGCGTGCTTTATATAGTCCGTTGTCCCTGGTAGTGATATGTTTGCTATGTCGGATATGTTGGTGAGCGGTCATATCACTCCTATCACTTGCTATGGGTGCTATGTGATTCTTGGCACCTATCAGTCATAGCACCCTCCTCTGGTCACGTGCGGTCACGTGACCCTTTCCATATGTAATCCTCTTTCTGTCGGTCGGTACCATCCTTGGTTGATTGTCGTCAGGAGGGGTGTGACCCCACCTGGCCTTTCTGGTACCGGCCCAACTGTCTGGTCGTAACAATTCGGAATATAATTTATATAAAACACGTTTATTACCATATAAATAAATTCGATTTTAGGATTGTTTAGCAGCAATTAAATTTTAATTAACTTTAATATTTATTTAAGAACGATTATAATTTCACCCCCAGTTATTGAGAACCCCAGTTACCCAGTTAAACGTTTAATTGCTTCAACCCACTATATTTTACCCTAAGAACAGGTTACCCCGATACCTTGATCGTAACATGCAGGGCTTCAGCTGTTGAATTTGCAAAGTTGCAACTTTTTGAATGGTAAATTGCGGTGAAAATTTGAATTCGTTGGGTTATTTTTAAACAAGTGCTTTAATTCATCTGTGCACCACAACTAGGGCTGAATCGGTGAGTAGAGCATAAATCCTTTCGACAAATCACAAGTCATCTTCCAGGAACAGCCCTACATACGCTTGTACGGCTTCGAATCCAGCCCTAGCCGTCAACTAGCCTGGTACCCATGTCCCTTGACCTAAAGATCCTGGTATAGGCTTAATCTACATAGTATTACACCTTTGAATCAATGCTCTCCTTTAGCAGTGCGCACGGTCAGAGAATGTCGGCGACACTATTCAAGCAAATTTTACTGTTATGGATGGCTAAACGGGATTCCCGCCCTGGATTACGCGGCATCAATGCCAAAGACTCTGGGTTGACCCTGTCCCCAATATCTGTGAAATGCATCAACCAGTCACATGCGTACCACCATGGCTGGTCATAAGCTCCGATTGGATCCCAATACTTTAAGCAGGCAGCAGAGTTAGGTAGTTTTGTGTCTTTGGTCTGATTGAAACATGTCGTAGTATGCTATGGGCTTAGGTGGACATTCACATTGTGTCATCTACCGTCTGCTACTTGGAAATCAGGCGCAAGAGCAGACCCAACCGTGATCACGGACTGCTGCAGGATCGAGAGCAGGATGCTCGACCACAGCCGACTTGGCGATCATGTTCATTTTTCAATCTCAACAAAGATGTCACCGCGGGCGATGATGTTCCACAGACCTCGAGGTCTCCCGACAATGAGTTGAGGACCACATCGACGCCATGACCAGTAGTCTTGTCCGCGACTAGCCTCTCAAAGCCGGCGTCCCTGGAAGAGAATATGTGATCCTTGGCGATACCTAGCGTCTTTAGGAACTGCGCTTCTTTGGCGTGCCAGCCCTGGGAAATATATAATTTGGAACAGGTTGAGGTAGGCTTTTGGCCGGTAGGACAAATTTGATGCCATGTTGACAAAGCCATGGATCACTTGAGGTCGGCTGACTAATGAGAGCTGGCCATCTTCGTTCAGCGAGCGTAAAACGTTACGGATGGATGCCTTCGGATGGATGCCTCAATGGGTTCGGCATCTACAACAGGCTTTACCCTCAAAATGAAATTCCATCGAATCAGGAGATATAACCAGGTCGGGACGCTGGTGTCAGCGAGCTGAACTTTGCGTTGGACACAGAACTGTGGTGATCTTGGATCTCGAGGAGCTGCTTTCCACCGTTGGCGAAAAAGACTCCTCCCAGAAACGAGGCGTATGCAGGCGCCTGGCCAACTTGATCAAGCCAACGTCGGGCAAAAGCACGATGTGCTCCCAGCATGAAGTCCACTTCCATGCCTTTGCTTGAGGATTGGTGTGGTAGAGCAGCTCCATGATGGCATTGTTGCAAGACCTGATCCGACGGCATGTCCGGACAAGAACCTCCTGAGCCGAATCCCCAGTGAGGCCATGTCGACGTTCCAACTAGTCTGGGAGAATGGATGTCTCTTCTCTCCACCGTTCGCGCGGGCGTTCGATATAGCTGAAGCGCATGCCTTGATCTGGAGGATGCATTCCCATCTTTGGGTCATAAGCACCCCCCGAGACCATGACCCGGGCATTCTCAATCTTGCCGAGCCTCCGGAAATCACGGGGCTGTCTATGCGTCCCGGACAAAGATGTTATTTACAAAGCCAAAGATCCTGAACTTCTGCAACACTAGCCCGCGGACTGGAAGCTGTCGTCGTCTGTGGAGGGTTACGGGATGGATCGGTCCTTGGACTGCTTCTACTTGGACGAGGCTCTGCATGGACAGCGTTCCCAGGGTGCAGCACACCTCAGCTCAAACTGGATCGACGAGGCAACAAAAGTTCTCCGTAGTTGTAGCCATACCACCAGCTTATCGTAGACCACACTACCCTCGAGGCCCCGGAGGAACTCACATTCTCAAGGTGATGCGCCACCTGAGTGGGTTTCCCGTGCGTGGCCCAGACATTCACACAGTGGCCTGATATACAGCTTCCATGGCCATGACTGGTCCTCAAGTCGGATGATTCTCGTCCAGCACGGGGCTGCCAGTTTGCCGCGAGCACTTTGGATCCCAGAGGTCGTGGCTTGCAATGAGTCCACTCGGTGCTCATCGTGCCAGTACTTGTGAGAGTGATTCCATTGATAGTTGGGGAGGTCCACGAGGGACGGCTTTTCGTAGGCGTTGACCTCGCCATGTCTACGTGCCGCCGTTTGCCCAGAGTCTGCAGCAGCATCGAACTCGGCATTGGTGGCTCTGGCGAGAGGCAAGTAGACAGGAAGCGCGCCGTGTTACATGTATCGAGTAGCCAAATAAATAGGCTATGGGTACTGCCGTTATTCCTCTTTTGTTCTGTTCCAGTCATTGCATGCAAATAACACAGCTAGGCTCTAGTCAGACCAACAAGAAACAATGTATGCACAAAGACAAGATTTCGAGTTCCGTTATTTGAGACGTCACTCTCCGTGGATGGCTTTTTACAACCCAGAAACAAGGGACAGGCGTCCTCATCATCTCAGTGGTGAGTAGAATCCTGCAAACATACTTTGCCTGTCGGAACCGGCACTAAACAGAGTGTGAGCAATTGATGTGCTACCGTCAGTAGATGAACTTCCTAAAAGTGAATTACAACGATTCTGCGGAACGGTTTGAGAGCCGAGGCATTACGGCCCTAGTATACGACCCGCGAGGCACACGGGGACCACGAAATGATCAACCCAGCCAGACAGAAGACTCCACGATGCCATAAGCTTCCTCAAGTCGTTCACAGTCGCCCAAACCGCATCGCGCTCTGGGCTATTCGCTCGGCGCGCAAGCATTCGCAGCTGCAGCCTTCGACCCCGCATTACAGTTGTCGTAACTGTCTGTCGCTCGGTGAACCATGAGATTTAGGCCAAAAAAGAGCACAGAAGTAGATGCTAGGAATGATCATGCTTGATAGGGCGTCGCCCCGCTTTGTTGAGAGGATAGACGGCAGGTTGAGTTTATGGCAAAGTGTACGGTGCCGTTCAATGTTCCGGCCCTTGCCAAGTATTTCGATGGTTTCCTTTCACGTGTTGTATGTCCAGTTATGCTTGACAGGATTCTTTCTCAGCTTCGACTACCCAAGCAGTTAGTGCAAAAAGGTTGGACTCAGAATGCAGAGAGGTGTGGCTGACTGGAGCAAATTAAGCCATATCAAAGCTCGTTTCAACACCGGTTCAAGATTCCATGGAGAAAGGATTTGTGTTAACGACGATGATTGGATTTGCCAACTAATCGAAGATTGTAAGCTTAAAGCCACCTGCGCAATGTCGAGTCTATCAGGTAACAATGAACCATCGCGGAACTGAGTCGCAACCATTTCATGGACAAAATTCCGTGATTCACGTGACTGTTCACGAGACGTCGCGTTGCAACTTAACGCGTCGCGTATCGACGAGCCGATTTTGACGCTAACTTGACCTCCACCTCACGATACCTGCTAACCTACCTGACGAGAACGAGGACAACATCCGATTCCAGAAGCATACTTTTGCAATTCTGTGTCGATACTCTGCTGAAACTCTGTAACCAAGAGTTCAACGCGCAGGGACTCAGTTGAGCGCGAACTATCAACTCATCTTCGAGCCATGGCTCCTCGCCAGTCCGCGCGAAGGAAAGCGGCGGCCGCAACCACAGAACCCAAAGTCGAGATCAAGGAAGTCGAACAAGAGACCAAGGTCGTCGTCGCGCAGACGAACGGCAAAAAATCGCGCACAATAGCCACAACCGTCGTCAAGAAAGAGACCAAAGTTCAAGTGAAGCGGAAGGCAGAGGACGAGGACGAGGACGAAGCCGAGCTCTCGGACCACTGCAAAAAAGAAAAGGCCAAGGAAGAAAAGGTCGAGCTCCAAGACATACCCGAGATAAAGCCCGCTGCAAAGCGACAAAAGACGACCAAGGGAAAAGACCAAGATACAATGCCGTTGGCGGAGCGAACCGTGGTGTCGACGCTGAAGAGGGCTATGTACATTGGTGCCCACGTCAGCGCTGCAGGAGGTATGTTCTTGATGCGCTCCTTCGTGAAACCTCCAACCTAATCCATACCAGGCGTTCAAAACTCGGTCGAAAATGCAGCTCAAATAGGCGCCAATGCCTTCGCCCTATTCCTCAAATCTCAGCGCAAATGGGCGAACCCACCACTAGCTCCCGATGCGCGGGACCAGTTCCACTCCTCATGCACCAAGCACTCGTACGATGCCGCCAAGCATTGCTTGCCCCACGGCTCATACCTCGTCAACCTAGCACAGCCGGAGAAGGAAAAGGCGGACCAGGCATACAGCAACTTTGTGGACGACCTCAAGCGATGCGATGAGCTGGGCATAAGGCTATACAACTTCCACCCGGGCTCGGCGCTAAAGGACACCAAGGAGGCTGCGATCGGGCGCATCGCCGCGCAGCTGAACCGGTCGCACAAGGAAACCAAGAGCGTCATAACAGTGGTGGAGAACATGGCTGGGAGCGGCAACGTAGTGGGTTCCACATTTGAGGACCTGCGCGACATTATCGAGCTGGTGGAGGACAAGTCGCGTGTCGGCGTGTGCATAGACACGTGCCATGCTTTTGCCGCCGGGTACGACCTGCGCACCCCTGAGGCCTTCAAGAAGACGTTTGACGAGTTTGATCGCATCGTCGGCAACAAGTATCTCAAGGCGTTCCACCTCAACGACAGCAAGGCCCCATTTGGATCCAACAGGGACCTTCACGCAAACATTGGCACGGGCTTTCTGGGGCTGCGGGCTTTCCACTCGGTCGTGAACCACGCTCCCTTCCAGGACCTGCCCATGGTGCTCGAGACGCCCATCGACAAAAAGGACGCCAGCGGCAAGACTGTCGAGGACAGGCAGGTCTGGGCTGACGAGATCAAGCTGCTCGAGAGCCTGATCGAGATGGACGCTGAGAGTGATGAGTTTCAGAAGCTCGCAGAGAAGTTGCAGAAAAGCGGTGCAGCTGAGAGGAAGAGGGTACAGGAGCAGGTTGATAAGAAGGCGGAGAAGGACGCGAAAAAGGCGGCGCCCAAGGGGAAGGCTGTGAAGGGAAGGAAGAAAAAGGCCGAAACAGATGAGGATAGCGAGTAATGATGACATTCGAGGACTTATGTAATATTACGAATGAAGCTGTATTAATAATCATGTTTACACGCACGCTGTATTTCTTGTGCTATAAGACGCACCCATCACACCGGTCCTCAAGCAACAGTGGCAGTAAATTCTTTTGGGCTTAGCATTGACACTGTTAAAGCCAATCAAGCTAGGTTATTTGGTAGATTCTCTATTCAATTCCAATGATCCAAACGATCTCTTCAAACCCAATATTCCACAGCCTGTCCAGCGTTTCTGATCTCCACCACTTGGCTCTGCACATGGTGACAGCAAGAGTTACCTGTATACACTTCAGGCAGAAAGTCTTATTTTAGCCCTTGTGAACGTTGTCAAAGCAAGAGTTCATGTAAGGGTGTAGTGTAAACCACAAAAAGAAACCCTGAAGCTACCTCGCATTCATGAGGACCTAATACAGCCAAAGGAAGCTGGGGTCAGGGGCCGTATACCTCTGCTGGCCAGCGGAAATTTTTACTCGCAATTTTTAAAGAGTTGGGGCTTCAAAGATTAGACGGGTCAGGGGTAGGGATAGGAATAAGAAATTACACCCTGCGGGCACCCATCAGCGACAGGTCTGTTGGCGCAGATGCACAATACTCACCCGCAGCAGCGGCAGCAGCCCTTGCCTGTCTTGATCTTCGGTCTCGAATGGGCTATTGCCATAATCCCGCCAACTCTCTACACTGCCTTGCAGTTCTCCTGCGCCAACATTCCAATGGCAAGTATGACAGACAGGAAAACGACGTATCACTGTTGTTATTTTTTAATAAAATGATGAGACTTTTGAAGAAAAGCATTTGGTGTTTGAGCATGATGTATTTTGCACCAACACCTCAGACCCATGCATCGCTTAGGTTGTTGGCCGGGAGCTCAGGTCATGATGCACCATCACGGCGCATAGGAAGATTTATCGGTGGCCCGAAAAAACAACAGCCCCCGTTCCGCCTACAAAGAAGCCTTTGGCCTTCTGTACCAGGTCAAATTATTTCAGCATCAGATTTACCTGATTCTCTGCCTACCTTTACAGTTCCCTTCACAGGTATGTATCGATGATCAAAAGCTTCTCTAGTCCCCATGGCAAGTCTCATGTGCCGATTATCGTCTCTCAGCAACAGTTTCACGCATTATCGCCAAGGAGAGCAGCGGCAGCATGACCTATCAATAGTGATAAATTCGGCATGCTACCGCACATATGCAAGACTTGACCCCTGAAACAAATTGGAGGGGACAGGAAATTATCGCGAGCGGTGGGTTGGGGTTGTGTAACGTCGTACAAGGCTTCATATTGTGGCCGAACCAGGCACTTTAAGCTTATATCATTATTCCTCGTCTCTGTTGCACCGCCGCCGTGTCTTGCTACTTCTTTCTCTATCCATTGGCCGCCCGTTATTTCTGGGGCAGTCTCACAGAACCGAGGCCCAAACACAGCCAGAGTAATATACTACTCAATATGTTGACTTCATCGCTTGCAGTCTATATCTTTGTTTGGGCCATATTGGGCCCGGATTTTGTTTTCTCTCAAGAAAACACAGATGCGCAAGCACAGATCGATTGGACCGACGAAAAATCGTTCGCTGTGCTGCCCTCGCATCCCTTCGCATCCTGTCTGCGATGTACTAGTGAGAAGTCCTCGCATTTGAGCTGAGATCTACGACAGAATTAATCTAATCCGGGTCTGTGAATCTGCTCTAGTTGCCGTCCTGGATGATCATGTCGTTGTCGATGGGGGAACCATCACCTGGAACATGGGGAACTCGTCGCATCCAGTTCGGTTCCGGACGAATAGTAGGTACCTAAATAGTTTCTCTAGAACTAGTTGGACAGCATGGGTTTCCTGGGATTCTTGGCTCGAGAGTTTACAAAAGAGATAGCACTAGCTGACACCAACTCTCTACGTTTATCCAGACAACAAAACGATTGTCATTCCGCTAACGCCCGACGGGCCTGCTATAAATTTGGACGAGTATCAAATCATTGACAAACCAGCTGGGCTCCCCTATTCGACTGAACAGTTGTTATGGGTTGACCCAAAAGCAAGACCCCAAAGATTATACGCCTGGGGCGGGACTGAAGATTATGGGGGACCAATTTCACCCACCGTGCATGAACTCCGCACGTTCACGCGGGGCGACAAGGAAGGCGAGAACTTCACAGGCACCTGGACCGTGGAAAGCCGGCCGCCGAGGGATGACTCCACGTCCGATGCAATTCTCTTCAAGCATTACTCCACTTGGACCACCTGCAACGATGTCGGCATCATGCTCGGTGGCGTAGTCGTCACACCCGACTTTCGCTACTTCTCGGCCGGGCTGGTTACTTACAATATGACGACGGGGAAATGGTCGAATGACACCAGGCAAGCTTTCCCAGAAGTCATCAAAGATGAAAACAACAAAAACATGACACTCTCGAATAGTTACGCTGGGGGTGCCGCAGTATGTCTCCCGACTATGGGGACTGGCAAAGGCGGCCTGGTTTTCTTCCTTGCAGGAACCCAGACAAGCGCGGATCCGAGGAGCAGAAGCTTGGTATACATGCCCATGATGACGGTGCATTTCTACGACACTCTCACTCGGACCTTCCACAAGCAGAGCACAACCGGACCCGAGCTTCCCAGCCTGCGACAAGATGCCTGCGTTGTGGCCACGCAGGCCAGTAGCGACGGCATGCAGTCCTCGTACGAGATATTCATGTTCGGGGGTGAGGCTAGCGGGTATCCTGTGTCCTCCGACGTTTGGATTCTCACCGTTCCGGGGTTTCGATGGTTCAAAGCAACAGAGGCCGACATTTACGGTAACGTTAGGACTGAACACGCTTGCGCCGTCATCGGACAAGGCCGGCGACATATGATCAGTGTTGGGGGGCGAAACTGGGATGAGAATGTAGAGGCGCTCGGATGGTCGGACGGTATCGGGGTATATGACATGACCAATCTTAGTTGGATTTCCCCATACAAGCCGAATGGTACAGCCTACGAAAAGCCCCAGGTCGTCAAGGAATGGTACGCTGAAGGGTCAGTACGGGCTTACTGATGCTCAACTCAAATCAACCCTTCGGTAGGCATTTGGTGCCATTCAGTTCTGTCGCTGACTCGCAACGAGCAGGAATCTCGATAGGGTTGTTTTTGACACCCTTGAAACGGCCAAGATCTTTGGCCTAGAATCACAATTCAGGGGCGAGCAGACGCAGTTGCCAATCGCTGCCATTGTCGGCGGTGTCCTAGCAGTGGTGCTGCTGTCGGTGATTTGTGCAGCCTTGTTTGTCCGGCGTCGACAGCGGAGCACTCAAGGCAAGCAGAACCACTCTGAGTTGGATAAAGCCCCTCTAGAGGCTAGCGACAAGCTGTTAGACTCAACACCTATCCACGAGCTGCCTCCGGGAATCAAGGCGCACGAGTTGCTCGTTGCAAATCGAGGTGCTGGCGAATTGCAGGACAGAGAGATTGCAATCGAAATGCATCATGATTCTAGGCCACAAGAGTTGCCTGGAAATGATGTCATTAGACATCAGCCTAGTTTCGGTTGTACTTTGCCGCCATGATGTTACATAGGAAGGATACTGTAATAGGTCGCGTGCATTTTTATCGAGGTCAAAATAAAAGCGTCTGCCACTTGTCGGACCGGTGATGATGCTATCGTGGAGTGATTGCATCCTGGCTTGCATTGTTACAGTCCTTGCAGCCTTTGAGGTTTGGTGCACGTGATTTTACATGGCAACGTTTGCTTGCTCAACTTGTGGTTGACAATCTGCCGGACCCACCCGTTGCCACAACAACAACGCCACTTTAGCGCGTGTCCAAAATATTGACACATGCATTGCGCGCAAATGATTGATTGAGTGATTGATTCAGAAGGCATAACGTCTCTGCGTATTCTCCAGCAAAACCACTCGTGATACGGTAGGTCATCGAGGCAAACAGCCAAATCAGTCTCAAGAACAAGAAGATTGCCTGTAGTTTACGGCATCTCTTGCTACCCACATCATTAAGCAAAAAACCCCTCCCCCTCACCGCCACTATGGGGGACTCGGAAGACCTCATCAACTTCGACGTCATCGAGGGCCACAAGGAGAACATCCAGTCCCTCCCCGGTGGCCGCTCCGCAAAGAAGCTCGCCGGTCTGTTTGCGCCCTCGCCGATGGGTAAGAGCCAGCCGCCGACGCCCAACGACACAAACAACATCCACGACTGCATCCGCGCAGAATACGAGGCCGAGCTCGCCAACGCCGCCGACCTCGACGACCCGCTCGATGTCTACGATCGATATGTCCGTTGGACGCTAGACGCATACCCCTCGGCTCAAGCGACGGCCCAGTCGCAGCTGCATGTGCTCCTCGAGCGCGCCACCAAGGCCTTTATCGGCTCATCACAGTACAAAAACGACCCCCGCTACTTGAAGCTGTGGCTCTACTACATCAAATTCTTCTCCGACGCGCCCCGCGAGACCTTCCTGTACGTGTCGCGCCACGGCATCGGTGAGGGACTCGCCCTGTTTTACGAGGAGTATGCTGCCTGGCTAGAGGGTGCAGGACGCTGGAACCAAGCAGAGGAGGTGTACAGGCTTGGCATCGAGCGGGACGCCCGTCCTCAACAGCGCCTGGTGCGCAAGCTGGGAGAGTTTGAGCAGCGCCGCGCGCAACAGGCTGGCGACGAGGCTGACGCACCCTCCTCCCCTGCATTGCCAACCATGCGGCCCGCACTTGCCGCCAAGATGGACCCGTTTGCCTCTTCGGCACCTACAGACCCTCAAGCAGCACAGAGGCAGGCCGCCACAGCAAGCAGCAGTCGGTCCAAGCCGGCCAAGTCCAAGCTGGCAATCTTCTCAGATGCCGACGCCGCACCAGCGTCCGCGCTGGGTTCGCGTGAGGCAGGACCCCAGGGATGGGATACCATCGACTCGTTGGCTCACCGCAAGAAGGAGAACGTGATGGAGCCCAAGTCATGGGTAGGAGAGACGCTCAAGACGGGGTCGAGGAAGCCCAGCGGGCCCAAGATGGCTGTGTTCAGGGATACGGTAAGCACCCGTTGCCCTCTCGTCCCCTTAGTGGCCGTCCACATATTGATGAATACAGGACTAATTTTGGCGGCGATCCGACCGGTTATGATTTTTGTACTTCAGTCGTTATTGATGAAATCCCATATTCCAATTGATGCATCTGAACATCAAGTGACCGTGGACCCTCGAGCTGGCAAGAGGCAGCGCATAGTGTTCGACCTTCGAGTTTTGTACCCCACCCCTGAGATTCCAGGATCTGAGTTGAGTTTTGAGGAAGTCCTATTGGCGAGGGCTGGATGGTTGGATGAAAGGCCCGAGACCCCTGTGGAAAGAATGGTGCCTCTGAGGGACGAAAACCGTCCTTCGCCTGTGCCCTCTCAAGTTGACCTCGAGAACGCTCCACAGAAGCTTGTCATTCATCGTGACAGGAGACCCTCTCCGGTTGAAAGAAAGGTGCCCCTAAAGGATGAAAATAACCAATCTCCACCCGTAATCTCACAAGTTGATCTTCTTGACGAGAATGCGCCGCAAAAGCTAGTCATCCATCGCGACACAATACCCCTGGATGAGAATGGTGCACCCATCAAGCCAATTCCCAAAGAAGGGAAACCAAGAAAAAAGAAAGTAATGGAGGTTAATGAAACACAAATAAGTAAGTAATGTCTGCTTCGCTCACACTCTCAGATCTAACGACTCTACAGTCAAGGCGAAGCTGGACTCGCCATCACGACCAAAGCTGCTCAAGAGGAAAGGTACCTCTGAGCCGACGATGACCATGCATACCCGGGCTGCAACGGACGATATTTATGACATATTCAACGCGCCAATCAAGCCCGCTACTCAGGAAGAAGGCAGTGCAGACGAAGACTACGATACCGATGGAGACTATACCAGCGGAGCAGAGAGTGGAAACACCACGAGAGCGATTAGTGAAGCAGGGGATGAAGATGAAGATGAAGATGAAGAAGAAGAAGAAGAAGAAGAAGAAGAAGAAGAAGAAGATGATGATGATGATGATAACGCTGAAGATGAGGCCATAGACGCCGATGACACAGCCGATGACAAGAGCGTCAGCGAATGGTCTGACTTTACTGCTCGAAAACATATACCTAATCTGGATGACATCGGTGCGGAAGACCAAGATGTCACTAGGGCATCCAACTTCACAGAGCAACCCAGCCCGGAACTCAATCCGGAAGATGACGAAAACCTGGAACCGGAAACGCCAATAGATGATGACGATCCTCGAACCAGGACGACCTTTGTCCCCATCCCACCAGAAGACTATGTCCCAGAGCGCCGCACATATCGCGATCCTGTCGAGATGGCTAACAACCGTCTGCCGTTTATGACGCCCATCACAGAGCGGACAGAGACTGATATCAACATGGGCTCGGGCGGCGGAAGTCGTTCTGCGTTTACAAAGACGCCTAGTAGGTGTCGGCGTACTTTCCCAACCAGCGAAGACGAAGACGAAGACGAAGACGAAGGGAGTGCTGAGCCCCCCAGCAGTCCTCTACGAGACATTGTGGAGGATGAGCCTGCACCGCCGAGGAAGGCGTTGCAGCCGGTTGTGCCCAAGGTTGTGGGAAGGACTGCACTTCAACCAAAGAGCATACCACCCAAAGGGCCCATCATTGCGGATCTACAATGCAACCCAGTAGAGGAGTCTGTCAGGGCCGAGATCCTATCCAAAGCCAGCCCGGCGCTCACCTCACAACCACGATACTACGACCACAGGCCTGGCAAATATGAAAAGGGCTCCGAGATCCGCAAGTTCGCCAAGGCTCTCACCAAAGCCAAAGCAAGCGGAGACAAGACAAGCAACCTACCACTACAGCCAACTATCGAGTTCCCCAGCTGCGAAATGAAGTATACAGTCAAAAAGGAGCTCGGGAAGGGCGCCTTTGCCCCTGTCTTCCTGGTAGAGAACTCAGCCCCCGACGCTGCAGACCCTCAGGATGAAAACGCAATCGAGATGGGCAAGGGTGCCTTTGCAACAGCGCACAGCCAACGAAGCCACCTCGAGGCGCTAAAGATGGAAACTCCCCCTTCGGCCTGGGAATTCCACATGATGCGTCTTGCCCACGACCGCCTGGGCCCGCAGCACCGCGCCGTGGCCTCGCTCTCGGCAGCGCTCGAGTTCCACTTGTACCAGGACGAGGGTTTCCTCATGCTCCCCTTCCACCCGCACGGCACGCTCCTCGACGTGGTCAACTTCTTCCGCGCCGAGCCCTCGGGCGTCATGGACGAAACGCTGGCCATGTTCTTCAGCATCGAGCTCCTCCGCACCGCCGAGGCCCTGCACTCCAAGGGCCTGCTGCACGGCGACCTCAAGGCCGACAACTGCCTGCTCCGTCTCGACGCGCCCTCGACCGCCTCGGACCCCAGCGCGGGCGCCCAACTCAGCTCGCAGTGGCGCGCCGACGGCAGCGGCGGCTGGTCGTCGCGCGGTGTCACCCTCATTGACTTTGGCCGCGGGATCGACATGCGCGCATTCCGGCCAGACGTACAGTTCGTCGCCGACTGGAAGACGTCACCCCAGGACTGCGCCGAGATGCGCGAGGGCAGGCCCTGGACCTGGCAGATCGACTGTCACGGGCTGGCCGGAACCATCCACTGCCTCCTGTTTGGAAAGTACATCGAGACGGTCCGCTGCGACGCCAACATGCCCGGGACCGGCGGCAGGCGCTACAAGGTCCGCGAGAGCCTCAAGCGCTACTGGCAGACCGACATCTGGAGCGACTGCTTCGACCTGCTGCTCAACCCGGGGGCGCACATCGAGGCCGAGGACGGAGCAAAGATGCCCGTTCTCAGGGGCATGAAGAACGTCAGAGAGCGAATGGAGACCTGGCTGGAGGGCAACTGCGAGAGGGGCGTCGGATTGAAGAGCTTGATTGGCAAGGTTGAGGTTTGGGCAAAGGGGAGGAAGTGACGGATGTTTATGCGTATTTCCTTTTTGACATTTTATACTCGGTGGCACCGTGGCGAGTTTTTCCGTTTCTTTTGGCGTATTCTTTTCTATATTCCCCTGACTAGCGACTATCCTGAGCTAGTTAGTTTTCAAGGTCTTGCAAATGACAATGATTCCCACATAACATTCTCTAGCGAGCTTTATTGTGCAGCAGAAACAGTTGCACTCCATATGTGGATTGGCCTGACAGCTACAGTTCTGGTTTGGCTAGCCTCTACTAGGAACAAACTGACTTTCCAGTGCATTCAACGGCAAGTCTAAAATCAAAAGGGCCAAATGGGTATTATTATGGGTACCTGCAAAACAGCCCATCGTCTATCTGAGTTCATTTTTTATCATAAGCCGTTAAGTTACCTGCTTCAGAGGACAATACCGCTCAAGTGCCAGCATAGTCCTCGATACCATCAGGAAGAGGCTACTCCAGCCTCGCATTTTAACAATTTTGCATTACATGTTGATGGCCTTGCGGAAGCTCTCGCCAGCAAACACAGCGTTGGAGCCGAGCTCCTCCTCAATGCGGAGGATCTGGTTGAGCTTGGCAAGACGCTCCGAGCGGGCGGGGGCACCGGTCTTGATCTGACCGGCACGGAGACCGACGGCAATGTCGGCGATGGTAACATCCTCAGTCTCACCCGAACGGTGCGAGACCATGACGCCCCAGCCGTCGGCAAAAGAGTCCTTGGCAGCCTGGATAGACTCGGTCAGGGTACCGATCTGGTTGACCTTGAGGAGCAGAGCGTTGGCGGCCTTCTGGTCGATAGCCTTCTTGATGCGAAGAGGGTTGGTGACAGTCAGGTCATCGGCAACGATCTGGATGTCCTGGGTCTTGTAGAAGTAGCTCCAGGCCTCCCAGTCGTCCTCAGCGAACGGGTCCTCGATGCTGACAATGGGGTACTTCTTGCAAAGATCGCTGTACATGGCAGCCAGCTCCTCGTAGGTGATCCACTTGGACTTGTCGCTGTCGGGGTTCTTGAAGTCCAGGTCGTACTTCTTCTCGTCCTCCTTGTAGAACTCGGTCGAGGCAACATCCATGGCGATGTTCATCTTGCCCGTGTAGCCAGCAGCCTCAATGGCGGCCGTGATCAGCTCGAGAGCCTCCTCGGCGCTCTGGATATCGGGGGCGACACCACCCTCGTCACCGACGTTGCCAGCCGACTGGCCGTACTTCTTCTTGGCAAGGCCCTTCAGCTGTTGGTAAACCTCAGCACCCTGGCGCATGGCCTCGGTGAAAGAAGGGGCGGCGCTATTGGCAGTCAGTAAGATCAGTGGTCACATCGGCTTGGTATTACTGCACTTACGAGGGCACAATCATGAACTCCTGGAAGGCCAGGCGACCACCAGCGTGCGAACTACAAGGCTCGTGTTAGTGACGTACTCGCAGTGTAGTCATATCGGGTGAAATTCTTACCCTCCGTTCAGGACGTTCATGAAGGGGACAGGAAGGACATAAGGCTTCTTGGTTCCGGCGAGGTCGGAGACGTGGGCAAACAGAGGAACACCCTAAAAAATTAGCATCAACCATCAAATGGCACATCAAAGACGTTCGTACCTTGGCGGCGGCACCGGCCTTGGCAACAGCCAAGCTAACACCGAGGATTGCGTTGGCACCGAGCTTGGTCTTGTTGGGAGTGCCATCAAGCTGGATGAGGAACTCATCAACCTTGGACTGGTCCTTGACGTCGATGTTCTCCTTGATCAGGGCAGGGCCGATAATGTTGTTGACGTTCTCAACAGCCTTGGTGACACCCTTGCCGCCCCACTTGGACTTGTCACCATCGCGAAGCTCGCAAGCCTCGTGCTGACCTATAGCGTAACTGTCAGATGATTGCAGCGGTATGTCAGGTGTGTTTGATCGTACCGGTCGAAGCTCCAGAGGGAACAATGGCACGGTTGAGGCCAGTGTCGGTGACGACATCAACCTCGACCGTGGGGTTTCCACGAGAGTCGTAGACGGAGCGAGCGTGGATCTTGGTAATAGCCATTGTGGCGGTAGTCTGCGCAGTGATACCTTGCGTTAGTTCGACCAGTAAGTGTACAGTGCTGGCTTAGGAGTCAAGGGAGGTTCGTACTGATTCTTGTATTTCTGGGTGGTGCGTTAGACTGAAGAACTTGTTCAGCAAAGATGTAAGAAGACAAGTTTCTGACTGAAGATGGCCATCTGCAGAAATAGAAATGACTGGTACATGCAAGAAATTCGCTCATGAAACAGACCCAGTGGAACTAGAGGCGTCTTTTTCACCAATGCTTAAAGGCCCGACATCGCCAGGGAAGAAGCTTCCATGCACATAATGGCGGGGCAACCTTGAGGATCCAGATCAATGGAGGGGCAGTAGATAATGACTAGGATGGTGTTGTCATGGTTTCTAGGCAGACTTACAGGACAGAGCAGCGTGCTCAGCGTGGACGTTGCAATTGGTTCCTCCTAGGGATTTTGATGTGAAGATGAGAAGAGTGAAAGTGAATTGTTTCCCGGAGGGATGAGCACGATCAAGAAAAATTCTGCTTCCCTCCATCGGACGAGAAAGCAAGCTCATTACAGTTGGCCAGCGCTCCTACCTTGCCTACTCTACGTATCTACCTACCTATCACGGAACAAGGATCTCTTGGTCAACGTAAGTGAGGTGGGGTGATGGAAGCTTCAGCTCTCAACAACTGGGCACAAACAATTCGGGCTTGGATACAGTTTGGAGGGGCAGGAGCTCGGGCCAGCCAAGCGCTGCACAAGCTCTCACCAAACCAGTGGCAGTGGGGTCTGACGTTGGGGTGGACTTTGCCGTGACTCCGTGAGTGTAGCCCCACCGTGGCCTCGTTGCCACCGATATGTGACTGATGTCCATGACTCTACGTGAGGCTGGTAGGGTTCCTCAAAAGCATACTAGTAATATGACGCACATTGATCTGAAGTCCTGAGCGGCGATTGGGAGCTCGATTGAGCGTTCAGCACAGTAGCCAAGTATTTACTTTGTTAACCCGACGAAGAGCTTGGAGATATTTCGGCTGACATAAGCCATCTGAGACCCTTGCCGGTTGGTCCGGGGTGCAGCCTCCCTCCACCTTTACCGCCTGCCAGAAACGGTAAGCTGGCGCTAGAAGCAGTAAAAATTTGGAAGCTCTGGATCATGTCCATTGAACGATACGCGGTTAAGTAAACAACGACAGCAACGATTTGTATTATAATATCTCAGATTTGATTAGTATCGTTATATCATTAGACTTTGCTTCTCTGTACAAACTTCTAATTCACCGGCTTCGCCGGATTGTTTAATTATGTCTTCGGCGCTGGCGTTGCGATTGGGGAAGCGTGTCCCATTACCAACGCTGTCATCACATGGTCTCGCTTTGTCGCGCCACATCCCAGCGAGAACTGTTGTTTCTAGAATCCAGTCAGTAACCCTTATATCACAATCCGAGGCTCCAAGGGATGTTGGCGGATGAGTGCAGTGATGAACCAGGCCTCACGCTGTCATCTCTTCTTTCAGTTCTCACCCCTGCACTGCGCACCGGTGGCGGACTCTTACTATTGTTTGTCGCGCACAATACCGCCTGCTCTTATTGTGTGTGCCAGTGCCAACAATATAAAAAGGCTCTTCTCAACATTCTTGGCATATACTCATTGCACCCAATAATCCCCAAATTTGACTTCTGGTCGCCTGGGCTTTTGCAGACTATCGGAGACTTTGGATGATCGATTAACTAACAGTCCGGACCCTCTTTCCTGCATCACGCGCCCACAGCAACCGAACCCCTCCTCCACACACCCGCTTCTACTCTAGCTCGGTACTGGGCACTTCATATGCCCCTCAAACACGACCTCTTGACCGACTTCGAACAAACACCTTGCGGTTGCGCAACAATCCTCCTGCACGACTTTGCTCCTACCGCCGAAACAACATGTGCAAACTCCACGACATCGAGATGGGAGGTGGGGTCGGCGCAAACAACGCCACCGGGAGAGAGCTCCTGCCCACCAACGTTGTGCCCAAGCACTATGACTTGACTCTCGAACCGGACTTGGAAAAGTTCACCTTTAATGGCAGTGTTGTAGTTCACTTGGACGTGGCCGAAGACTCCAAGTCAATCTCCCTACACACCCTCGAGATTGATGTGAAGAATGCCAAGGTCACATCTGGAGGACAAACCATTACATCGCCCAAGATCTCGTACAATGAGGACACACAGGTCACCAAGATCGACTTTGACGAAACCATCAGCAAAGGCAGCAAAGCCGAGCTGACAATCGACTTCACCGGGACTTTGAACGACAAGATGGCTGGCTTCTACCGTGCTGTCTACAAGAGGGATGATGGTTCAGAGGGTGTCCTCGCCGTCTCACAGATGGAGCCTACAGATGCACGGAGAGCTTTCCCTTGTTTTGATGAGCCCTCTCTGAAGGCCACCTTTGCAGTCACTCTTATCGCCGACAAGAAGCTGACTTGTCTGAGCAATATGGATGTTGCTTCCGAAAGTGAGGTTCAGTCTGCATTGACTGGCACCACCAAGAAAGCTGTCAAGTTCCACAACTCGCCCCTCATGTCTACATACCTCCTCGCCTTCATTGTGGGCGAGCTCAACTACATCGAGACCAAAGACTTCCGTGTGCCCGTCCGTGTTTACGCGCCGCCCGGCCTCAACATCGAGCATGGCCGTTTCTCGCTGAACCTCGCTGCCAAGACGCTGGCGTTTTACGAAAAGGTTTTCGGTATCGACTTCCCCCTGCCCAAGATGGACCAGGTCGCCATTCCCGATTTTGCCCAGGGAGCCATGGAGAACTGGGGGCTTGTCACTTACCGTGTTGTCGACCTTCTTCTGGACGAAAAGGTTAGCGGGGCTGCCACCAAGGAGCGTGTTGCCGAGGTGGTGCAGCACGAGCTGGCGCACCAATGGTTCGGTAACCTGGTCACGATGGACTGGTGGGATGGACTCTGGCTGAACGAGGGCTTCGCCACGTGGGCCTCGTGGTACTCGTGCAACGTCTTCTTCCCCGAATGGAAGGTCTGGGAGTCATACGTTACAGACACTCTCCAGTCAGCATTGTCTCTCGACTCTCTGAGGAGCAGTCACCCGATCGAGGTTCCAGTGAAGCGTGCGGACGAGATCAACCAGATCTTTGATTCCATCAGCTACGCCAAGGGCTCGTGCGTGCTTCGCATGATCTCGACGTACTTGGGCGAGGATGTTTTCCTCGAGGGTGTCAGGCAATACCTCAAGAAGCACGCATACGGCAACACGCAAACGGATGACCTGTGGGACTCGCTCGCCAAAGCAAGCGGCAAGCCAGTTCACGAGGTGATGACTGCCTGGACCAAGAACGTCGGCTACCCCGTCATCACTGTTACGGAGAACGAGAAAGACAGCAGCATCCACCTGAAGCAGAACCGCTTCTTGAGGACTGGTGACACCAAGCCGGAGGAGGACCAGGTGCTTTACCCTGTTCTGCTTGGCCTGCGTACCAAGGACGGCATCGATGAGTCTAGGACACTCACCGCTAGGGAGAACGACTTCAAGCTGCCCGACGTGGACTTTTTCAAGCTCAATGCCAACCACACAAGCCTGTTCCGTACCGCATACTCTCCGGAGCGACTGGAGAAGTTGGGCAACGCTGCCAGGAATGGATTGCTGTCGGTCGAGGACCGCGCTGGCATGCTTGCTGATGCCGGCGCTCTGGCCGTTTCGGGCTACCAAAAGACTTCGGGCGTTTTGAACCTGCTCAAGGGCTACGACTCGGAGTCGCAGTTTGTGGTTTGGACCGAGATCATTGGTCGTCTCGCCGCCGTGCACAGCGCCTGGATCTTTGAGGACAAGGCTATCAAAGACAGCCTCGAGGCGTTCCAGCGAGACCTGATCAGCTCCAGGGCCCACAAGATGGGATGGGCCTTCTCGGAAAGCGATGGGCATATCGAGCAACAGTTCAAGGCGCTCCTCTTTGGATCGGCTGGAATCGCTGGTGACAAGGACATTGTTGCTGCTGCCAAGGATATGTTCAAGAAGTTTATGGATGGCGACAAGTCTGCCATTCACCCCAACATTCGTGGCAGCGTTTTTGCCATGGCTTTGAAGTATGGCGGTGACGATGAGGTATGTGACGCCGGACCAGACGCTGTGAATTGTTCATTCTTTCTAACACACAATAGTACAACCGTATCCTCGACTTCTACCGTACTTCTACCAACAGCGATGAGCGCAACACGGCGCTCCGAAGCCTTGGCCGGTCCAACAAGCCGGAGCACATCAAGCAAACCCTCGACCTGATGTTCAGCGGCGAGGTCAAGGATCAGGATATCTATATGCCCGCTGCCGGCCTGCGCAGCCACTCGGAAGGTATCGAAGCCCTGAGCAAGTGGATAATGGACAACTGGGACGCACTTTACATCAAGCTTCCTCCAGCACTGTCCATGCTTGGAAGCATGGTAGCCATCTGCACGTCTAGCTTGACCAAGCCGGAGCAACTGAAGCAGGTTGAGGAGTTCTTTGCCAACAAGGACAACAAGGGGTACGAGATGTCTCTGGCCCAGAGCTTGGATGCCATTCGCTCCAAGATTGCCTGGCTCGAGCGTGATCGTAGTGATGTAGCCGCCTGGGTCAAGGAACAAGGATACTAGATCTTGTCGTTTTGGGCCACAGCCATAGGAAGCTTAACAAGCAATTCAAGGTGACTGGGTTACCTGGTCTTCCGTGTAAATTAATCTAAACTGCAACTACAAGCACCAAGTCTTGATTGCTCTCGTGGTTGGCGTACGCAACCCCGCAGACGAACACAATGCAAACTCTGCTGGAAACGTGCAATGAATTCTCAGGTACTTCAATTGGCCTCGAGCAAATACACAGTCTGGTCGAGGTATATGCATCCAAGTAGACCTTTTTTTGTTCTGTAGATTTGTGCGGAGTCTCCTACAGTGGTTGCATTAGTAGCAAGATTTTTTTTGACCGCATGAGCCCCTCACTATCGACCCCAAAAGTCAGCGTTTTAGTGTAACACCATCGTGGGGGTTCTGAAATTTGTTCCTGCATACGTCATAATTGTGAATAGTTTCACATCATGGCAAAGGACAAAAAAGCCAAAGGCGACAAAAAGGCCAAATTGGCCGAAAAAAAGGCCAAGCAGGAGAAGAAGGCCGAGAAAAAGGCAAAGGCAAAATCGGCCAAGGTCGACGACAGCGATGCCGAGGACGTTGACCTGGACGCGGTCCTGGCCGAGTACCAGCGGCAGCAGGAGCAGTTCCACAAGGTGACAGAGACGGTGTCGAGTGAGGCGCCCCGACCTCGCGCCGCCTCGTGCTTCCTGGCCTCGCCGTCCAATACCAACCAGCTCCTGCTGTTTGGCGGCGAGTACTACAACGGCGCGCTGGCCACCTTCTTCAACGACCTGCACGTCTACCACATCGACCGCGACGAGTGGCGGACCGTGACCTCCCCCAACGCCCCTCTGCCTCGGTCCGGCCACGCGTGGTGTCGCGGCGGGAACCAGGCCAACTCGGTCTTTCTCTTTGGCGGGGAGTTCTCCAGCCCTAAACAGGGCACGTTTTACCACTACAATGACTTTTGGCGACTGGACGCGCAGTCCAAGGAGTGGGAAAAGGTCGAGGCCAAGGGCAAGACCCCTCCCGCACGCAGCGGGCACCGCATGACGTACTTTAAGCAGTACATTATCCTGTTTGGCGGGTTCCAGGACACGGCGAACCAGACGCGGTACCTGGCCGACCTGTGGCTGTACGACACGCAACACTTTGTCTGGTTCAACCCGACCCTCCCGCCTGCGCAGCTCAAGCCCGACGCCCGCTCCAGCTTCACCTTCTTGCCGCACGAGCAGGGCGCCGTGTTGTACGGCGGCTACTCCAGGGTCAAGGCGACAGTCGCGGCCAACAAGGGTGCCAAGCCCGGGTCGCAGGGCCAAAAGAACATCCTCAAGCCCATGGTGCATCAGGACTGCTTCTTCTTGAGGATCACGCCTCCGGGACCCGAGGCGGCGGCGGGCGCGGCGCCCACGGTCAGGTGGGAGAAGAGGAAGAAGCCGGCCAACACGCCGACGCCGACACGTGCCGGGACCACCATGGCGTACCACCACCGCGGCAAGCGGGGGATCCTGTTTGGCGGCGTGCACGACGTCGAGGAGAGCGAGGAGGGGATGGAGAGCGAGTTCTTCAACGGGCTGTTTGCGTGGAACATTGAGAGGAACAGGTTTTTCCCGCTGGCGCTGCGCAAGGTCAGACAGGGTGGTGGAAAGAAGGGTGGCGAGCAGCAGCAGCGGGTTGGTCGGCGAGGGCGTGCTCAGGCCAACGAGGAGGAGCTGCTCAAGCAGCTTGCCGCGCTGGAGACGGGCGCCTCGTTGGACAACCTTGATGACATTGAGCTTAAGCAGGATGAATCCAAGGAGGAGCCCAAGGAGCCTATGCGGGAGATGCCTGTGTCGATGGAGTTCCCACACCCGAGGTTCAACGCGCAGCTCGCGATTCAGGACGACGTGCTGTACATCTACGGTGGCACATTCGAGAAGGGTGACAGGGAGTTCACGTTTGATGATCTCTACGCAGTTGATCTAGGAAAGATGGACGGTTGCAAGGAGATATTCAGCCGGCAGACTGAGGATTGGGTGGTGAGTGTTTCTGTCGTGGCCCTGTTCACGGCAAATGTACTGACACTTCTGAACAGCAATCCGAGGATGAAGACGACGACGACGAGGATGATGATGACGAAGACGAAGATGAAGAAGATGAGGAGGAAGAGGAAGAGGAAGACAGCGACAAAAAGTCCAAGAAGTTTACGCCCAGCAAGCGCGGCAAGAAGCCAGCGGACCAGGATTCTAACGCAGACACGGACTCGGCCCTTGGTTCATCCATCGGAACCGAAGAGGACGAGACAGAGGATTTCACAGAGGCCCGGGTCGACGATGGACTGCCACACCCTAGGGTAAGCCATCACAGTTTCTTTTGCTTCCGTCCTTCGCTTACAAGATCACTAACGCGTACCTAGCCCTTCGAGTCCCGTCGCGAGTTCTTCGTGCGCACCTCGGCCGAGTGGCAAGAGATCCTGATGACCAACCTGCGCTGGAAGAACATCCAGCCCGAGACTCTGGCCGTCAAGGAGATCAAGGCCAAGGCGTTTGAGCTGAGTGAGGAGAAATGGTGGGACTGCCGAGAGGAAATCACGGCGCTCGAGGACGAGCAGGAAGCTGCTGGCATTGGCGAGGTCGTTTCGCTCGCTGATCGTGGCGAGACTGGAGGTGCTGCCGGTGGGTTGAGGAGGAGGTAAACCGACGATCGGATGCCCACTGGCCAGGGTTGCAGTATATAGCGTCCAGTTGCATATGTCCCAGGTTGTGCACTGCCATACTCGGAAAAGTCAAAATGTCAAAAACGAAATATAAGTTATCCGTCTAGATGCGCCCACCCCTAATCAGTACAAAACTGAGTATGATGTACACTATGCGCCCAAGCTCAAAGGCCCGGGAGCCCGAGCTTTTCGCTCTTGATTCTGTCTAGTGCTTTGTTCCAATCGGTCGCCCTCGTTTACTCGTCATCCTCGCTGGCCTCGACGTACTTGTGGCGGATGTCCTTCCATTGGCGCTATTTCCGGTGTCTTTGTCAGCTCTCTTTGTTCCATCACATTCCCAGAGTATATCGGTCGGGTTGTTCGAGACGTACGCCACGGTTCATGCTGTCCCAGAGCTTGTTCATTTGCGTGTTGTATCCAATCTCCCAAACGAAAGCGCCGGCGAAGACGGTGCCGAGCATGGCGGCGTTCCGTCGGAACAGGAGGCTACAGGTTCTCAAATGTTAGAATCGGGTGCTGCAGATGTTGAGTCGATGCGGCGGGTCGGGGACGGGTCGACTTGCTTGTAGATGGATGAGGCGGCAGACTGCGAAAAAATAGGACCAATGTCAGTAATTCGCTCCAGCGTGCGCAATTGACGGCCGAGGCGCGATGGAAACGGCCGCTAGAAGTTGAGAGTCGTGAGCTTACCATTGTGACGTGCGTGTTTCCCTGGACAGGTCTGTGGTGACGTTGCTTCGGCTCGGAGCGTTGTTTTGGATTGTTCGTCGCGCAGGATTGATTTCGTGATGGTTCGGTAGCTTGGTGGTCAAGAATTCTGGCCGGCGATTCCCGTCATTGGACGAATTGAACGTATTCCGATTCGTCAAAGCACCTCGAGGCTGCCCCACTTGGGCTCTCCAAACTGTGGGCCCGAAAACATTGGTGTCAAGATGTTGTGCTGGCAAGGCCGTGCTGGTTTCTCTCGGGGTTTTGGTGCTGCCTTTGGAAACAACCATAACGAATCCTGGGCAGCAAAGTACCGACCACCTAGTTTTGGTAACGAGATTTGCCCACTCTGGGCCGAGATGCTGTTGAGGCTCAAATTGCGGCTGTTGAACGCGATAACTTGTCTTGTGCCCAACATAGCTACCTGCCGATTGGATACATCGTACAACAAACCCAGCCTCCCACCAAGTGCTTTCGCAGGTGATCTACCATCCATCTTTCCCCTACATTTACTACAGTTCATTTAGGAATCTCGTCTTGGGCTCCAGGACTATCATGGCCCGAACTGTTCTTCGATAGCCGTGCTCCAGGGAGTGTTGTCATGAGCAGGAAGCCCGCGATTGTTTTCTTTTCTTTATGTTTTCGTTGAATTGTCCAGTGTCTTTTCCTCAACGAGACTCACGCCAGGCAATAGCTGTGTGCCTCGCTAACCCTTCGTCTTTTCTTCCCTCACTACCGTAACGATCTGCACAGTACAGTTCGAAGCAACTTCCCGAGTACAGCACCGTTTTGCACATATTGTTATGGTGGGCTCTGCTTTGGATTTGATCCCAGCTGGCTTGGCTGGTATTCAATTCCCTCATCGGCTGGTCAATCCCATCAGCCTTATTGGGCCATTGATGGGGGGCTGTCCACCAAACCACATCTAAATGGTGTGCTGGGCCATCTTTCACGCCTACACCGGATCTTGGCAGTATGACTTGCATGAATGGACCTTTCCTGTCATCAGCCACATCACCAATCTTTCGGAGGTTATACCGCAGAGTCTGAGGACGGTGCTCCGTATCCCCAGCGCTGTTATGTGCCGACTTGTCGAAGGCCGCCACCGAGTCCAAAGAAGTGCGATTTAACGCCGAGCCCTTGGCGGAAACTTCTAGAGGCCCGGGATCATGCCTGGTTGTTTGGATCGTCTTTTCTTTTGTCAACGATGTGTGCCTGAAGGCATGCAACCTAGATTGACGAGTATTTGTCACACAAAGGTTTACCTCCAGAAACACGCCATATGGTATGCTTTCGACAGGCGGTGCTCTGGGTATCCAAATGCGACTGAGCTGGGCCGATGTCTGGGTATATGGGTTCGGCCCTAACTACAACCCGTTTGGATTGTAGTGAGCAGACTCTAGAGACGGGGCCAGCTTGTTAAATCGTTGCTTGTCACTCCCTGAGCCGAGTACATGATACCAGTCTACTTACTCCGCAGAGCACGACTTGGATGTGCCAGATATCTACTCTGGATGCCAATTATAGACACATATTATACCTTGTTCCCCATCTTCGCCTCCTGTCCAGTTTCCTATCCAGTATGCCCGGGTGAGGGTAGGGACTCTGGGCAGTGCAGACGCATTCAGCAGCCGCATTCTGATTTGACTAGTTTCATGGGCTGTTTGAAGCCTTAATGGTCTATGTTACATTAATCCGCGTCGTGTCTTTCAGGTCTTGGGCATCTGAGTTGGGGCCATGAGAGGATGACGAAACAGCAAACCTCCAATTCTGAGGCAGCGAACATCTATAAATTGGCGCTTCAGCGTGTTTCGTTCGTTGATCCTATTTGCTTGTATTTTCCCGATTCAACTCTTCCCTCTTCTATTTACACCATTAAAAAATCACCGTCAATTCTCACCATCCAAATCTAAATTCCATCTCCAGTTAACATCATCTAACAGTAGTAATAGTAATAATGCAGCACGTCAGTGAATACGGCTTGCATGCTGATCATCAGCTTCCGGTCCATTTCATGGCTCGTTGTTACCTCGAGACGGAGTTTCTCATCGCGACGCTTGGCCCAACAGTTCTATACTTTCGTCGGATTCCCCGAACGTTATGTATGGAAAGTCAATCCGATCACCAACGTGTGCCACCGCCCAAGCAGCACACTGCGAATCGACCAGGTCCGAACTGTTCCCTGCGCGCCTGGCTCTGGTTTGGTCTGGGCAACACAGTGCTGCAGAAAGGCTATGGTCCAATCGAATGGTACGATGTCAAGTCTAAAACACACTATGTCGACACAAGTCGTCTCCCGAATGCTCTCGAAAAATGGGTGAGGTGTGAAGACACCAACAAAGAAACCAACCTATGTCGCATGTAAGACCGAGCCCGACTTGACCCCGCAAAGAAGATAATCAGAGCAAATTGCATCATCGAGTCGCCAGACAAGCTTGGGCTTTCCAAAGTGGTGCTGCCGTTCATGATCATGGGAGACTCTGGCCGCGGTCAAGGAAAACATTATGAACAGCACCGGTTCCAAAGTCAAGAGCTGGCACGGGAAGATGACAGTGGCTGGGCCGTCGCGCCATGTCTTCGATCCGATCAAGGACAACAACTGGTGCGCGCATCAGATACTCCTCCGCGGTCAGCTCCACTCAAGCGTCACTCTTCTGATGGCCTGCTATGATCCTGGCCATGGAGAGGGAGAAGAGCGAGAGCAGCATGGAATAACACAC
Organism: Pyricularia oryzae 70-15; assembly: GCF_000002495.2. Classification (NCBI taxonomy): domain Eukaryota; kingdom Fungi; phylum Ascomycota; class Sordariomycetes; order Magnaporthales; family Pyriculariaceae; genus Pyricularia; species Pyricularia oryzae. The sequence continues at coordinate 6,486,789 of NC_017844.1, read as the reverse complement.
AAGAGATGCACCGAGGCTTGTCCCGCTGTTAGGAGCATCCTGATGACCAAAGGAAACCATTACATGGTAAAATACGACAAGGCCGCACGGCGTTTGTTGAGCCAGGGCCATCTACTACTCTCCAGGTTCCAGATCAACAATCATGAGTCAACATGGCATTCCGTTTTGGATTGACACTGGCCGTTCAAAACAATCACAAAAGGTCAGAACGAAAGGTATTGGTCAGATTTATGATGTGTTCCTAAACTATTCTTGTACCATTGTTCTCGGTATGGGGTTGATGTATAAACCCTCGCGGCGATAAGTCCCAGTGTACACAGCCACGAGCGTCCTGTCCAGCTGGAAGAGGCGATTATGGACTCTTCAAGAGGCATTCCTAAACCAACAGCTTGTGGTATCAAAGCACTGAGCGAATTCCAGGATCTGCGCGTTTCGTTAAAAGTTTGGAAGAGCAGAAGAGCGGGACACCTCTGTCAAAGGCCATGATCCGATCGATCCACAAAGACCTCACAGAAGTTTGGGATAGGTAATGTGGAGGGTCGAGTCAATTTCATTTTGCTACATTTTCAGGGCAAGGATAGAGTGGGCTACTCTACACTCTACAGCAGGGAGGTAGTACTACAAGATACACATACGAGCCATAACACATTTTGTTCCTCGGCACGACAGTCTCTGCAATACTCGGCCGATTACAAGACATTATAGTAGAGGTCTTGTCAAAAGACCCACAGACTGGAAAGTAAGGATTCCACCAGTAGGCGCTCTGCGTCGGTGTGGCCTTATAGACAGGTCACAGACCCAACTGGAGCATGTCGATGACGCCAATGCCGAGAGTATGCCACTAGTCCTGACCCAGTGCATGCTTGCAAATCAGAAGCCATGGCCAAAGAAAGCAGAGAACACCACAGGCTATGCGTGTCACCCAGAAGTCGAGCGGGACGGCGAATTTGCTCTCCTTCATTTTGATACAAGCAAGGCAGCCGAGCTGGCATTTGAGTCTGCGCCGCGAGGCCTTGATTTCTGCCGTGGTTACAAAGTTCGTAAACTCGATGCAAGCTTGACAGGTAGTCTGGCGGTGGGAGCAGGCGACCTCCCCATGGTTCTGAACCGGTGAGAACCACATCAGTACCAGCACAGTAGCCAGTCATATAGACATGGGTACTCGTAGCTGGTCAAGGTTGTGCCGGCTCGCCTGTCTCGTCAGCCTGAGGGCCAAGAGAGTTCTCAGTTCAGGGGTGACATGCCTTGGGACACTCTCTGGCAAGTGCAGGGAACCATGTCTCCAAAACACCACTGTCGTCGCAAATTGCAATTCGCCCCATTTACGGAGCTTTTTTTTTTTTTTTTTTTTTTTTGCAGGTGGAACGGCCAGAGGGATCGCATTTAAAAGGAGAATTGCCGCCGCATGTATACTGCTGTTTGCGATCATGTCCCGGGGCTTTGGTGCACCGCCAACGTCATGAAAGTGATAAAGGAGTCCGGCGATGGCTAACAATTATACATGCCCGGACATCTTGGCTGCGGAAAACAGCGTGGATGTAGCCACCGTAAAGGTTGCCGGTGAGAGGTTGGGTTACATGCACAGATGCCAGCTGAACGTTTTGCTTAATCACCTTTATAGGGGAAACAAAAGGTGGGTAACTAGTAAATATACTTGATCAATTTGAGGTTCAATCGAGAAAGACGGTGCGGACTCTGCTTATACCAGTGCGTTTGTAATCCGAGGGCTCATTATGTACCAAGGAGTGCAATCATCAGTAGTATTTCGACCACTCGCTAACCAGTCTATACTGTCAATAATACTCTACCTAAAATTGGTATTTTTGTTAATAGGCCTTTCGTAGATCGATCGATCAACAAAACGTTGTTATTGGGTAAAAGGTGGTATATTATTGTCTAACGACTAATCTTGTCGCGTACTAAACCACCGCAATCAGCCCCAACGGCGTGCATTTCAACCTTTAACAAAACATTCAGCCACACTGAGCCTAAATCGGGCTAAAACCAGCTAAATCATTAGCAACGTTTTTATTTGCGTTTTTTGTCAAAAACATAACGCGTTTTTTCACTCAAACACGTCTTTGTAACGCGCATAACACTTTTTTAATTTATTTTCCTAAAATTAAATTGGTATTGTACGGAAATCTGTTCGACTATATAAATCCAGCTATATAAATACATTCGTTTAAATAAATTAAATAAAAAATAACGTTTGCAACAATTATAAACCCGATTAACATTTAACCCGAAAATTTTATAAATCGTTTATTTTATTTACAAATTACATAACCTATATATTTAATATTTTTTCTTAATATTTACAATTAAATTTTTTACCCACTAATATTCCCGCGAACCTTATATTTGCCCATTATATTTTATTCCACCGAAAAAGAATAAAATTTGCCACTATTATTTAACGCACGGCGAAAAAATGGTCCGAATGGTTTTTATTTATTAAAATTACCGTTTAAAAACGCTTTATTTGGGTTTTAATTAATTTTTTAACCGAAAATGCACCCAACCCCATTTATATTAAAATTACCAAAAACCTTTTTTTTAAACCACCGGAATAAAAAAATAATGTGGAAAAAACGTTAAAATTTGGATGCAAACAACGATTTCGACGAAAAATTACCAATATACCAGAAATTCGGAAAATGGTATAATAACGTGGTATTTGTTTTATCGATTTCCGACGTAACCAAATATTAAAACGACGTTTCCGTTATAATTACGAGGTTAACGGAGGCAAATTTTATAAAAAAGGCGAACGTTATAACATAATAAAAATAAACGGCGAATACCCAATTTTTCCTCCGCATTTTTCGATTTTTAATTAATCCCCTGGAAAATATAAAAATAAATAAAATACGCCGTAAATACCGGAACCAGTTCGACAGAACCAGGTAAAAAAATACAAATCCAAAAACCTGGATATAAAATATGCAAAAAAAATTATATTTGCCAAAATATATAATATTCCAAAAATTCAAAACACAATTGGGGTTACCGATTTAGTATTAATAATCGCGGCGCAAATATCCGTTTTTTGGGAAATTTACTAATTTTATAAAATAAATAGAATAATAATTATAGGAAAACCATTAATAAACGTGGAAAAATATTTAAAGATTTTCGAAATATACGTACAATTAAAAAAATTTAACAAACCAAATTTACGTCCCATCCCGACTTTTATAATAATAGGAGGAAATAATTTGCAAAAAAATTTAAACGAAAGCAATTTAAATTAAGAAAAATTTGCATAAAAAACCCAATAGCCATACAAAAACGCCGATAACAGGAAATATCGCTGGAAACCAAAAAATTGCGACAAATTCCATTGGGTTTTAACAGGCACGAAAAAATCGGAAAAATCGAGGGAATTTAATATAAATCCCGACGAAAAAAACACAATTTTACAAAAATTATTTAAATCCAAAAATTATAAACAATTTCGCCAAAATTTGGTACGAAAAAACTTTTTTACAAAAAATTCCAACGGGAATTTTTAATTTATAAAAAAAATTAAGAAATATAAAAAAATCCGGAACAAGTCCCGAACAAATTTATAAATTATACCGTTACATTATAAAATAAGGCTAAAACACCGGAAATAATAGTGCGGGTTTTCGCAACCAAAAAAATACCCACCTTTTCGCCGAAAATATTATTATCGACAATAAAAACGCAATATATATAATTAATTTAATATTATTAACTGACAAAAAAACGTTTTATCCAGCAAATACCAATAATTTAATCGCAACAAATATATCCACGTTGCAAATCCAAAAATATAACCGCAAGACCTTTAACGGTTTATTTAATGGAAGGGATTTAATTTTGGAAAAAATTGCATTAATTCCAAAATTCCACGTTAATATAATATTGTTAATAACAATGGTGCTAACAGGGGATATAGGGGTAAACCCTAGGTGCGGCGTGGTAAATAACCAGTGCTAAAAGCGCTAAATAATAGGTAGAAATGCACTATAATTTTGGTACTGATAAATAATTGGTTGGGGGAGATTTTGCTTTATTTCCCTTACATACTCTCCGACATCGAAGTGGGGGTCCGCACGCCAGAAAAGGTTCCGGTGCCGCGAATGAATTTCCGAAAAACTAATTTGTATGGGTTTTTGAAAAAACACCCTCATTTGCATACAAACCATCTCTGGGTTTGCATTTAAACGTTAACTTGGTGAAATTTTCAACCCGGTACAGGGTAGCTGACTCGCAGGTGCAGGGTGGGTATTAAACCCGGTACAGGGTAGCTAACCCCACTCGCTGACCTTTAAATTGCATTCCTGCATTAACAAAGTAACGGAATTCCACCATTCCCCACTCCACTTCGGCACTAAATAAAATTGGCTATATACAAATAAAAGTGGGCTTATTACATGCAAAATAATGCATATAATTAACACCCCCTCTCTTTTGCTACTTAATCCAAAAATAAAGTCGGAAAAGAAAAGTACGTAAAATAAAACCCCCAAAACAAAAAAACAAAAGAAATTCCCCCTTGTGTCCCAACCCAACTCGAACCCCCGGTGCGAACCCCCTGGATGAATAAGCCCTTTGTACCAAACCCCCGATTGACTGAACCCCAGATTGGACGAACCCCCGAATTGAAAAAGACCCCCAGAATTGTAACAACCCCCGGATTCGAACCCACGACCTACAGATTATAACCAACGGAACTTACTACTAAGCCAGGTAGCTAATCTGGCTGTTCGTTGTTGTGGATCCCAGAAGAGTTTAATATATAGGGTAGATTAAAAATCGCTAGGTCGCCCAAAACGCGAGCTAATTAAATTCGGATTTGACTTCGGGTATAAGGTTGGTATAAGTTGCTTAATAATCAACCTGAGCAGGGTAGGTTTGGGTAGATCGGTTGGTGTCGGGCTAACAAAAATCCAATAATTGCAAACAAAGGAGAAAAATGGTGGTAGTTAGCTAACGAACTAACTAGGTGCCCTACAATTCAATAGGTAAAAACTAAGTTTACAGGGGTTTTAACCCTATAAGCTCTAAAAAAACCTTGTGAATTGGAAGCGTTAGGGGCTTTGTAAGGCCGTCAGCGGGCATTTGTTTGGATTCCAGGTATTTTAGGGTCACTAATCCTTCTGTAACTAACTCCCTTACGTAGTGAAATTTTAATAACGTATGTTTAGTACGTTGGTGGTGCGTAGGGTTGTGTGCGTTAGCTATAGAGCCTGTATTATCTCCAAATATTGCAATAGGGCCTTTTACAGGTAGTCCAATCTCTGTAAATAGGCTTTTAAGCCACTGTGCTTCACGCAGGGCTTCCGCTAAGGCGTCGGTTTCGGCTTCTGGGGTGCTTAAAGCTATAGTACTAGCCTTTTTGCACTTCCACGTTATAGGGCCCCCAGATAGGGTATACAAATATCCGTAAGTGGATTTTGAATCTTCCCTAGCCCCGGCAAAATCGCTGTCACTAAAACCAAGTAATTTTAGGCCTTTAAAACCCCCAATCAAAGAGTTAGGTGGTAAATTAGCTTTAATTACCCTATTTCCGTAGCAGATTGCTAGGGATTTAGTACCTGCTAAGTAGCGAAGTAGGTTTTTAGCTGCCGTTAAGTGGATTGTAGTGGCTTTCGTTAAAAAACGAGATAACCATTGAACCGCAAAACCGATGTCCGGGCGCGTTAATAGCATTAAATACATTAGGGTGCCGATAATACGCTGTAACAATTTGATTTCTAGCGCATTTACGGGTTTGCCCCCACTATATTTTAGCACACCCGGCTGTAAGGGAACAGAAATAGGTTTGCAATCAGCTAATCCGAACGTTGCTAATGCTTCCTCTATATACTGACTTTGATGGAGCCAAAGCAGGCGGTTAGGCCTGTCCCTTATAATCTGAACGCCTAAAAAATAGGCTGCAGGGCCCCTGTCTTCCAATGCGTATATTTTGTTAAAACGGGCTTTTAAATCCTGAATATATTGCAATTTAGGACCTATTAGCAGGCAATCGTCAACAAAAGTAACAATGAAATGCTTGGATTTAGCATTATAAAAGACAGCTGGATCAGAGATCAGCGGCTTAAAACCTTCTGTACAAAGTAGGCTTTTTAGCTTTGTTTGCCATTCTCTTGGGCCCTGTTTCAGACCGTATAGCGCCTTTTCCAACAGTATAACTTGCATTTCCTTTGGATTATAGCCCATTTGCACTAAAATTTTAGCGGTAGTAGGGCTGCAAGATCTAGCCCAATCGCTAAAACCCTCTGGAATTTGCAAATAAATATCTACGTCGGTAAGGTCACTATTTAAAAACGCACCGATAAAATCGATTTGTTCTATTTCCCAATTTTGTGCATTAGCTATAGCCAATAATATACGCCAGGTGGGCGGTATACTAGTGCTAGCAAAAGTCTCGATATAATCTAGGCCTTCGACCTGTAAAAACCCCCTAACAACAAGCCTGGCTTTATACTTTATAGGCTTATTATTTTCATCCTTTTTTAATTTAAACACCGGCCGGGTAGAGATTAGTCTACGGCCTGTATGCATTTTAATTTTAGGGATAAAACGGAAGGTTTTTGCAGTAACGATCTGGTCGAATTCAGACGCTAAAGCTGCTAACCATTTAGCACTTTCAGGGCTTTTTAGGGCCTGTTGGTAGCTATTTGGTTCGCCGTCTTTAGTGGGCTTTTTCTTTGTTTTCTTTTGGGTTTGATAACAAAGATAATGCACGTAATCGATATCCATAGGATCTGGGTTTTCGAACTGCGAATTTAACTCCATATTCTGTATTTTAGGTGCCGAAAACACCGGAACTTCTGTTATTTTAGGTGCTGAATTAGGCACCGCTACCGTTATAAGCTCTGGGGGGCGAACAGTAGACTGTACAGGCCAGGGAGGAACTGTAATTGCGGGAGGTAGGGGATTATTATCCACTGGATCCAAAGTTTTGGCGCTGTAGATTTCGTCTTCAGGTTCAGAATTAGAATCCCCCTCTAAATCTGGATTTTCCCCCTCTGAAATCTGTAGCGTTTCCCCTGGAATAGCCAAATTTTCAGCGGGTATACCCTCTAAAATTTTTACGGTAGAGGTTTTATATACGGCCCGTCTGGCGGGGGCGTAAACCAACGCTGTAGAATTGGATAAATGGGCTAAAAGCCTTACTGTTTCCGTTCGGGGAGCCAATTTGTTGGATTTTTGGCGTTTTTCCAGCGGTATAATAGCCTGGCATACGGTACCAATAACCCGATAATGGCCTAAATTAGGCCTGTGTGGTAATCCAGGTTGAAATTCGGAATAAAATTCCTCGTAGGGTGTTAACTCCCTGTTAGTTACCGCTGTACGGTTAACTAAATCAACCACGGCTGACAGTAAATAACACCATAAATATAGTGGTAGACCTGCCGCTAAAATGGTAGACCTTAGCCTATCCAAAATAACCCTAACGGACCGTTCCGTTAGCCCGTTTTGGCCATGGTTGTAGGGGTTGGAGGTGCTAAAATTAACACCTTTACTTGCAAACCAATCTTGAAGCTCTGTATTTACCTCGTGCCCCCCATCAAAATGAAATTTAGTGGGGTAGCGCCCGTACGTAGCTTTTAAAACCTTAAAAAAGCCTTTAATAGCCACTAAAACCGTAGGTCCGGCTTTATTCCGTAGTGAGATCGACCACCGAAAACGTGATTTTCGATCCACTAATAACAAAAATACGGGTTTTTTATTGTGAGGGTTAGGTTTAAGGGTTACTGTATCACCCTCTATGGAATCGAGGATATTAGGGGGTGTAGGGAGTGCCCCTTTATTTGTACGCCTAACAGAGGTGGCTTTAATGCAAGTAATGCAGGTAATAGCCCTAATTTTGTCGAAATTAGGTAGACCGTCTGCGTTTTTAGCGGTCTTTTTAAGCAATAACAACCCTATATGCCCTAAGCGCCTGTGCCATAACAGGGCTTTTTGGGCCTGGATTTCGTCACAATCGCCTGTAATTCCGTCTCCTTCAGCTGTTACCCAACCATCGGTAGTTCGATTTAGGCTTAAAGGGAGGTAATTTACAGGGGCCTGCACTAATTCCGGTACTAAAGGAGGTTCTAACAACGGATTTCTTGTGTGGGAAACCCCCTCTTTTTCGGTATTAGCCCCTTTTGAATTAGGCTGCTTAAAAGGGTCATCTAGCGGCTTACCGGGCCTACGGGGCCCAATCTCACGTGGATTTTCAGGGGTTTTTGCACTAAATTTCTGCATTACAGGTAAATCTACGGTTATATCCTTATTTTGTTTGGGATTTAACACTTCCGTTACCGTATTTTCTCCCGGTTCCGAATCGGTGTAGATTTTATAGTCGTCTTGGTCTTCAGGGACTATATTATTTAGTTTTACCTCCAACGGGGCTGCGTAGCCCTTTGTAACCCCCTGTAAGGTTAGGCTAGAGGCGGTGCTATATTCACCAATTACACAGGCGTAATTCGAAACCGTAGATGTAGTATTTCGAATAAGGATATCGCACCCTTTTACCTCCAAACAGAACGAATTTTTGGCGGTATTTAGGCGTCCCCACGCCTTGCGATCCCGATCGTACAGGGTATTTTTTAATAATACGCCCCCTGTATTGTAGTGTATTAGCCCACTAACGATATTTATTCCAAACGAGGGGATATATAGCACGTTATTTAACGTAACCTCTCTAAATTCGTCAATTTTGGAGCCATACCGGACCTGTATTTTAACAGTTCCAGTGCCAATAGGCCTAACAGGGCCACCTCCGGTACCGATTTCGACTGTTGAGCCGGGGGTATAATCGGTAAAAAATTGCTTATTTGCAAAGATATGGTGCGTGCTACCTGTATCGTACAGGACCGGGTAGCCTAGCCGTCGGGGCTTAGGGTCCCTATTTACGCCGCTTCCAGGCTTCGTCTTAGCCTTAGAATTAGTTGCTAATACCTGTGGTTTTAGCGTTTTACCGGTATAATCGGGTTCCGAATCCGATTCCGAACATAATTCTATAACCCCGCTAATAGCGGAATTAACCTCCTGTTGCAGTGCCCGGTACGGTAAATTACCGCCCGAATCGCCTGCCTGTTCCAGGGCGTTATACGCTGCGCAAACGCTAACGTCACCTGGAATCGAGCCCGTAAATAACTCGAAATCCATTGAAATCATGGAAGTTCCAGCGTTCGATTCGCTGGAATTGGAGGATTTATTATCTTTTGCAATAGCCGAATCCGAATTAGGGGTTGATTTGCCCTTTTTTCGTGATTTGGAGGTGCCGTCCTGCCCATTATTTTCCTTTTTAGCGTCCTTTTTAGCGCCTTTTTTCCCTGATTTTCGACCTTCAGCCCTGTAATTAGTGGCTTTGGCAGTTGTAGAGCCTGAAATCGAATTTTCGGATATAAGGTCCGCCATAAGGTATTGCAAATTTAATCGATCCGAATTTTGGCCTATAGCCTGCAGGGCCCGTTGGGTACTGCGTTGGCGTTCGGTCCAGGTAGGGAACGTCCCCTCCAGGGCCCGTAGGTATTGATTTCGTACATCGATAGGGCTAATTTGCACGTTGGCATTCGCTAATCTAGCTACCAGGGAATTAAAACGGCTGTTAAATTCTGGTATTGACCCTCTAAATTTCGAAAAATTTAGGGCGTGAAATTCCCGATATAGCGAGTCTCTGCTAATTTCGGGTGCAACGGAATAGCTATCTTCCAGGGTCTTATAGGCCGTTACAGGGCTGGAATGCCATGCAATGGATTCTAAAGGTTCCTTGGTTAGGCTGTCTTTAATAAGCAATAATAGGACTGATTGCTCATGTTCCGGTAGGCTATAGCCAATTTCAGGGTTGGAAATAAATTCCGCAGCTTTTATAGCCCTGAATTGTACTATAAGTGCCTGTTTCCACAGGTCGTAATTGCTAGCCCCTACTAATTTGCAATTTTCGGGGAAGGAAAATACCCGTTTTGATAGTTCTTTACCTATCCCGTCACCTAGAATTAGGTTACCGGGTGGATTAGGTGGTGCGGTAGCGGTATTAGCGCTAAAAATCTGTGGGTTGGCCTCCAGATTACCGCTATTGGGGGTATTAATACCCGCAATACCACTAAAACTAGTGGGTTCACCATTTTTCAGCGTCAACAGAGATGTTAACTGTTGAATTGTGTGCTGAAGTTGATCCAATTGCGTAGTTAACGCTTTTAATTGCAGGTCTTGCGCCTGTAATTTAGCGGTTAGAACTTCATTCGGGCTGGATTCAGGGCCCCTATCCGGTGGAATTGGGCCTGGGAGGCCCGACATAGGGCTGTCTTCCATTGTAGGGTGGCCTGAATTATAGTTAAAAACTAACCTAGTCGCCTAAGGGTAAATACCCCAATCTAGGATTTTCTATAGCCGTTTGCCTTCTAACGGTTACAGGCCTATACTTGCCAAATATAGGGCTTATTGCTATTTTCAATGATCGAATCCACTGAAAATACAGGGTTGGAATCCCTAAATCCACAATTAATGGGTGCCCTGGTATTATTTGTACCGATCCAGGTGCACTAGCGATCGAAAGTTCAATTCGCTAGGTGGGTGCAGGGTAACCTGCAGGGTAATTTGCAGCGTTCGGTTAGTGGATCACTGGGCTATTAGCGGGCGAATACAGGGGTTTTGGCCCTGACTCGTTAGCGCAAACCCTAATTAACGCACTAAAAATTTGAACCAATCGCAATAGCGATGCACAACCCATAAAAACCACACCAAAAATTTTGGGATTTGCAATCGAGCGAGCGCTGCAGTGCCTGAAAATTGGGCCTGAGTCAAACGCTAATATAGCGACCCCTCACTGTAATTACAGGGGGGATAGGTGCTAACGTAGCACCTATAACCAACAATTTGCACAAAAACAGCAATATCTTCGTCAATATACGTGCTGCGGATATGCGACAATAACCAAATTAAAGCCTGAAAACAGGGCTTTCCAATAATGCAAAGTGCGCTTTAGTGCACTAGCTAGAACCTTTCCGGGCTCATAACCTGTTAATAAAAATGGTGCTAACAGGGGATATAGGGGTAAACCCTAGGTGCGGCGTGGTAAATAACCAGTGCTAAAAGCGCTGAATAATAGGTAGAAATGCACTATAATTTTGGTACTGATAAATAATTGGTTGGGGGAGATTTTGCTTTATTTCCCTTACATACTCTCCGACATCGAAGTGGGGGTCCGCACGCCAGAAAAGGTTCCGGTGCCGCGAATGAATTTCCGAAAAACTAATTTGTATGGGTTTTTGAAAAAACACCCTCATTTGCATACAAACCATCTCTGGGTTTGCATTTAAACGTTGACTTGGTGAAATTTTCAACCCGGTACAGGGTAGCTGACTCGCAGGTGCAGGGTGGGTATTAAACCCGGTACAGGGTAGCTAACCCCACTCGCTGACCTTTAAATTGCATTCCTGCATTAACAAAGTAACGGAATTCCACCATTCCCCACTCCACTTCGGCACTAAATAAAATTGGCTATATACAAATAAAAGTGGGCTTATTACATGCAAAATAATGCATATAATTAACATTACTATTTGCCCCCAGGATATAAAAAAACAAATATATTTATATTCCTATTAATAACGTTATACGGTATAAAAGAATCGGCTTTATTATGGTATTAGCGATTTTCTAACATTTTCCACAATTTTGGTTTAAAACCCTGCGCAAAAAACCCTATTTATTTTATTCCAAAAACTACAAAATTATCGTCGTTTTTTATATCGATGATTTCCTAATAATATATTACAAAAGGGACAAAAATAGGGGAAAACAAATTTTTGCATCCGTTTTGAAAAAATACGATTCCCCGCCAACCAAAGATTTACAATGGTTTTTAAAAATAAAAACCATTAAAAACCGAAAACAACGGTATATTTATTTCGCATACAATTTATATATTAAAAGATTGGCGCAAAAATATAATTTGCACAAAATGGATAAATTTTTCCTAACAATATTTTATTTTACTATTAAATTATTACCAAACCAAAGCGAACCAGGAAACCGATAATTTATTCAAATATACCAGGAAAAAATAAAAGGTTTAATATATATAACCGTGATAATTCGCCTTAATATTGTTTTCAGCGTTTTAAAATTATCCAGGTATTTAACCAATCCATTATAAAAACATATAAATGCGGCAAATTAAATTATACGTTACCTATTTTCGACACATTTCCTAACAATTGTGAGGATCAGGCCCCCAGACCTACCCTCAGAATCACGACTCGGCTCTACCAGCCACGCTGAGCCAGGGATCGGACAAGGGTCCACTTACTCCGGATTTAAGCGCGTCTCTTGAGCGCGTCGTTGATTGTAATTTCTCTCTTCTCTTCAGTTTAGAATTTTCGTCGATAGCGCCTAATACACTGAGGTTCTCCAATGTATGCCTGGCCGTGACAACAATTCGTTTCGGACTTTGAAAATCCCACGAATTTTTAATAATTGCGTTTAATATATTGTTTACCAATTGCGTAAAAACCAAACGCAATTTACAGGGTTTCGTATTTATAATTGGAAATGGTCCAATATATTAAAAATCTTTAAAACAAACAACGGTTTCCATATTATTTACGGAATTTAAATTGCTAATTTTGGATTTAACGGTAAAAAAAGCGATTGCGTTTAAAAAATTGTTAAACAATTTTAATTTAAATATTCCCGGGGCAATTAAGGTTTTTTATAATAATATGCAAATAATTCGGTTGGTAATGGGATAAAATAAATTTTTTTTAATAAAATTTAAATATATAAATATTTAAAATATATAATTACGCCAATTAATTTAAAATGGGAAAATTGCGGTGGAATACTTACTAACAAATTTTATACGAGCGGACGGTTTAACTAAAATATTTATTCGGTAGCAGTTCAAATATTTTCGAGGATTATTAAATTTATGCGACGTATCAAAAATATAAAAATAAAAAAACATAATTATTAAATTAATATATTTGGGTTTACGGAATATTTCTTACATTTGCAGCGTTATCGTCGCAATGGCCATATATTTTTCAAATATATGAAACAATTGTTTTATTTCAACGTTTACTAATATTATACGGTACGGGAAAAACATGTTTTTTTTTTAAAAAAAAATAAAAATAAATTCTTTTTAAAATTGCTAAAATATGGAACGTATTACGGTGTTTTTTATATTTTTGCGCCGCAAAAAGGTATTATAATTTAAAGAAAAACACCTGTCACGAAAGCAATCCCAAAGAGACAAGGCTGCAATATAGGGGCGATTCTATTCGAAGATCTAAAGCTAAGTGTAAAGGAAGAAGAAAGGCACGCAGTGCCAATCGCGTACACGCGCCTAAGCGAACAAATAACAAACTCACCCTGGCGCCTTGTCACGTGAGGTGGAGCTAGTCACGGTTGGCAGTCGCCCAGGCACGCCACTCCGTAACATTACCCCCCGTCCGCCCCGCGAGCGGTTAGGACTCTTGCTGTGTCCTGTTCTGTCTTCACCGGCGACGTCGCAATCTGCTGGCTGTGCTGTTCCCCGTAGCCGGGGCGTTGTCGTACTCGTCGGGCGGGTCGAACCGATTCTCGAGGGCAGCCTTTTCCCAGGCCTCTAGGCGCATGGGAGGGCCGGCCTTGTCGGGGTAGGCGTTATGGTACTGTCGCAATTGCACAGCCGCGTTCTTGAATCCTTCCGCGTCGTAGAACTCCGGGTCGGGGTCCCAGCCTCTCCACTGGACTTGGTACTGAAGCACACCTCGTAGCACCCGCGAGGAAATTACCCGTTCGACTTCCCACTCCTCTTCGTTGGTATCTTCTGACGCGTCGATTACCTCGCCTTCGGGCCTTTCTGCGGCTTGTCCGTCCAATGGGTCACGTGGGTCTAGCCGAAGACGGTCGGCATGAAATACGCGGCTTCCCTTCCAAGAGTCTGGCAACTCCAAACGGTAGGAATGCCCCCGCTTCTCCTTAATCACATAACTACATCTGGTCAACGGGTAGTCTAGTTTATCGCTAGGACGGTCCGTCACCCAATGCTTTTTAATAATGTAGACGGCGCTTCCTACTCCGAAATCGGGTTCCCGGCGGTGCTTGTTGGCTTGGTCGCACATTCGTTGTTGCGCCATTTGGAGGTGGGTGCGTGCCGCCTCCACGTAGCTTTCGAGCTTTTTGGTAATCGCTTGAGCTTCGGTTCTTGTAAGTCGCTCACGGGTAGGCAGTCCCTTTAGTTCGGTCCTTTGCGTCCAATCGAAATGCATATGGGCCGGGTAGCCGTTTCCAATCTCGAAAGGTGAAAATCCTCCGAGAGAGTCATGGGGTAGCGTTGCCTGCACCAAATCGATTGCGGGCATACGTTTGTCCCAATCGTCTTGGAAATGGTTAATATGAGGGCGCAACCTTTGGTCGATGTAGGCGTTTATAATCTCTGTTTGCCCTGCTGTTTGGGAGTGCCCGGCCGTCGAAAGCTTCCACTTAATCTGCAAGATCTTGGACATCTCGTCGATCAAATCTGATACAAACTGCGGGCCTCTGTCGGAAACGACTTTCGTGGGTAAACCATAAACGCGGTAAGGACCCTCGTAGTACATTATGGCTGCATTTTTTGCGGTAGCCGTCCTTGTACATGGAACGGCCCACGACCGTTTCGTTAGCGCATCGATTATTACAAACAGGTTATCGTTTCCCGACTTCGACTTGGGCATTGATTTAAAATCTACGACGATGGTGCTCCATTGTCGATCCGGCACGGGTAATGGTTGTAAAAGCCCAGGGGTCTTATTTCTCGGAACTTTGGCTGATCGACAGGAACAGTTGGCGACATAGCGGTCCACCATTCCGCTCATGCCTGGCCACCAAAACTGCTGTGCCACCAAACGGCGGGTCTTATTGCGGCCAGGATGGGCCGTAGCAATAGTCCCATGAACTTCACGAATCACTTTGGCGGGCCATTCCCCGTCGCCTGGGATCACCAATCTCCTTCGGTACAGTACGTGTTTGTCGTGCAACAACGTCCAGTGCTTCTCTTCGGGGTTACGGGCCTTAATTCGGTACTGTTCTAGCAGTGGTGAATGCTCGTTGGCCCTGAGCACCTCTTCAGCGAACAGCAGTTGTCCAGCTGCGCCAGTTGGTTCGATCGCTGCCAACAGCACTCCGAAACCGCCATCGGCAACAGTTTGCCAATATGAAAAGGGGTTGACCACATAAAGGTCGTCGCCAGCACTGTCGACAGGACGGAAAATAGCCATGTAGCGTTCTGCTTCCTGACGTTCTTTTTGATTTTGTACATCCTCTGCCTTGCGGGTCAAAGCATCTGCCAGCACGTTCTCGCTGCCAGGGCGGTAAGTGATCTCAAAATTATATTGGGAAAAGAAGTCGGCCCAGGCCGCTTGCCGGGAGTTGAGCAACCGTTTCGTAGAAAAATATTCCAAGGCCTTATAATCAGTAATCGCCACAAACTTCTTTTTGGTACCCATTAGCTCTGGTCTCCAGGTTTTCAGCGCCCTAACGACTGCTAGCAATTCCTTGTCGTGGATGGGGTAGTTGAGTTCCGCCTGCTGCATAGTTTCGGAAAAGAATGCGATCGGATGCCATTTTTGGGTGTTTGGGTTCTGCTGCAGCAACGCTCCGGCCACCACTCCTCCGGACGCATCAATCTCTACCCTTGTTTCGTAATCCGCTTGGTAATGGGCAAGGATGGGTGCGGAAGTTAACGCCTTTTTCAGTGTATCGAAAGCGACGCGGCAATGTTCGTCCCATTGAAAAGGCACCGCTTTTTTCGTCAAATTCGTTAGCGGTTTGGCTACCCGGCTGTATTCTGGGACAAACTTTCTGTAAAAATTGCAAAACCCTAGGAAGGACTGCACTCCTTTCACGGTAGTGGGTGGTGCCCACTGCTTCACGGCGGCTACCTTATCTGGGTCGACAGCGACGCCCTTGGTGCCTATAATAAAGCCCAGGAATCGTGTTTCTGTAACGTGGAACTCGCACTTTTTTATGTCAGCCTGGAGTCCAGCCTTTTTGAGCCTTTCCAGGACTTGCCGGACGTGAGTCTGGTGTTCCTCCTCAGTCTCGCTCCAAATCAGAATGTCGTCCATATAAGCGGAACAGAAATCGTCCAAATACTCCATCAGGATCTCGTTGATAAACTTCTGGAACGTGGCCGGCCCGTTAGTAAGACCAAAAGGTAACACATTATACCGGAAGGTCCCGTATCGGGTCCTAAAGGTTGTGTAATCTCGATGTTCCGGGTTCATGCGGATCCGGTGGAAAGCTTGCCTAATGTCGATCTTGGTGAAGAATCGAGCCTTGGAGATCCGGGCCAGTATTTCCTCGATTAACGGTAAAGGACAGACGTCTTTTTTGGTAAGGGCGTTCAGTTTTCGATAATCGACGCAAAACCGGAGTCCTCCATCGCCTTTTCGTGCGAACAGGATGGGGGCGGCCCACGGGGTCGATCCTGGCTTTATAAAACCTTTCTGGAGGTTCTCTTGGAGATATTTCCTGCAAGCTTCCAACTCTTCCTCCGTCATCTTGTAAAGTGGACTATATCCCAATGTTCTGGGGTCACCCTCGAGTTGTATATTATGGTCTGATCCCGGTCGAAAAGGCGGGACCTGATCGGATTCCACTTTGCTGAACACGTCTAACAGGTCGTGGTAATGTTCTGGAACTCTTTCCAACAATATCGCCCGCAGGTCTCCGTCGTTATCAGGGAGCAGCCTCTCGGCATTCTTCTGCCGCAGGATATCGTCGATTTCGTTTATCGAGGTGCAGTAGAGGGCTGAATCCTCCTGCACCAAACGCATAAGTTGTATAGCGCCTATTATGGCGACACTTGCCTGTCGGTCTTTGTACCAACCCACCGCGTCTCTCTTTAGTATGTATTTTCCTTTGGCATCCTTTTGTATGCGAGAGGAACCTTCGGCCTCTCTGGTCTCTTTCCTTTGGGTATAACTCAGGCTTGTCACTTCAACCTTTGGCCTCGGCAGGTCGTAAAGTTCCCGTTGCATCTCCTGTAAATTCGGATCGGCGTAAGTTTCCCGGGCCGTGGGGATCTCCCAGGTCTGTCCCGACCTGGCCAGCAGTTTTGCTCTCCGGGGTATCGACGGAGGGCGTTCTGTCATTTTTTCCAAGGCTTGGATTCGTCGTTGTATCATTCGTTGTCGGGAGGCCGATTGATCTTTCTTTTCCAGGGCCGCATCTCGACGATCCGCGTCCGACTGGTGTATGGGGCTCACAGACCTCGGATCTGGTGATTGGGTCATGTCGATATCTCGATAACATACCGCCAATGAGGGTAGGCTTTCCGGGAATTGGAGCCGTCGGTGACGACAGTCAGTAAGTATTCCGTGCTCCGCCAGGAAGAGTCGTCCCACGATCATCTCTTGTGGCATATCCAATACCAGCATCGGCGTTTCGCGGAACCTCCGGCCCTGTATTACAAAAGTGGCCAATGCAGCAGTATCGATCTGTTGCGAGGCTTTTCCGTCATAGCCTCCAACCTTTTGGGGGTGGAAGCCGACAATCTTAGGGGCTTTCAACGTTGTGTACAGTCGCCGAGCAAGTTGTTTGCTGATAAAAACGTACCCATTTGCTCCGGTGTCAATCAAGGCACGAGTGTTATAATTGAGTCCATTTAGGGAAATGCTGGCCGCTATAAGCATGGGGTCGCCGCCTAGATATCTACGTAAGAAATCGTAGGGTATCGGCTCTTCCAGCAGCCTTTGCTTTGCAGCGATTTTTTCTCTCAATTCGCACATCTCGGTGGTTGGCCACACCTTCCCTGGGAGGGAGTCCAATTTCCCCAGGGCAATTAGTTTTCCGACATGACGACGTCTTCTCCAAACATATCGGTACCCTTTCCATGGTAGCTTGCAATAATTTGGTTAACTCGGTCCTCGGAAATGGTGGGGCGACCGGTGTCACCGTTGGGGCAGTTCCTGCTAATGTGGCCCGGTTCACGGCATTGGAAACATTTGCCTGTCCGGATAAGTCCACGCATCTCCTCCACACTCAGTTTGCCCTTCTGTCCCTCGTCAACAGCGCCTCCGGTGGTCCGGGCTGGTCCTCCAGCACGTGGAATAACAGACCCTCCTGTGGTCTTCTTAATCGAGGTGGTCTTGGTCTTATTCTTATCTTCGGTCCGCGAGGCGTAGGCTTTGGTGAGGTTATAGGAGATGCCATCGGCCGTACGGACGTAGGCGTCAAACGAGACGTTGGTATCCTGGTGGTATATAACCATTGCGACTCGCAAGTTGGTAGGCAGGCGGCGGTGCAATTCCCGCTTCCAGTTTCGCTTCGGAAGGCCGCTCTGACCTGCCAGTTTGACGAATTTGTTCTTGAAAATTATAAACTTGTCCTTCGTCGACATAATCAGCTTGTCCAATTCGTCCCGCGCTGTATCCTCGAGTTTGGTATCCTTATATTCCTCGAGTTTGGTATCCTTGTATTCCTCGCGCAAATGGCCCATTATACCGTCGTACGTGGTGATCTGATCGGGATGGGTATCGTTGAGGTAAGGGAGCAAGGTGTCGGCGGCGTCACCTCCGAGACGGGACTCGACGTAGGCGCGCTTATCTGCATCGGTGGGATAATGCGCTCCGTCGAGCAACAACTTGTTCTCAATCCGGCGGTGCCAAACCTCGAAAGTAACCTCGTCTTTGTCGGGGTTATTTGAGAATGTCGGAGGATCCTTTACGCGGGATTTGTGGTGCGAACCACCGGAACCGGTACCAATACTAATCGCGGTAGTTTCTCGTCGGGAACGGGCTTCGCGGAGCAGGCGCGAAATGGTGGCCTCGTTTTCTTGCTTGGTGTTGTTTAGTAAATCGATTTGGTCCTGCATATGGGCAATGCGATCTTCCAATTCGTCTACTATCATCTGGTGTTCTTCCTCGGAAAGAGGAGCCTCGTTGGTTTTGCGTGTCGGCCCATCAATATCTATTGATGGTAAAACTCGCTGGTCCCAATCATCTAACCGAACGGGTTCGTCGGTGTCTTCTCGGGAATCGGTGGTCTCGTCCTCCCCCCTAACCGTCACAGTATTTCCCACGCGCTCCCGGGTCGACGGGCGACGCTGGGCCCGTGTTCGTACCGTAGGCTGCTGACGCTGGCGCTCTGCGCGGGGGGGACCTGTCTCGGGGCGACCGTGGTCAGATTCGACCTCTTGCCTTCCCAACTGGGCGGTCGGCTGCCGTTCGGCGTCGTTCTTGGCCATTTCGGTATCGTGCCTTATAGGCGTTCGTGTTTTTTCTTCGGTATCGTGAATATTATTATACCGTTCCCGGTAGCTGATTGGTTGAGCTTTAGATAATGTCACGAAAGCGATCCCAAAGAGACAAGGCTGCAATATAGGGGCGATTCTATTCGAAGATCTAAAGCTAAGTGTAAAGGAAGAAGAAAGGCACGCAGTGCCAATCGCGTACACGCGCCTAAGCGAACAAATAACAAACTCACCCTGGCGCCTTGTCACGTGAGGTGGAGCTAGTCACGGTTGGCAGTCGCCCAGGCACGCCACTCCGTAACAACACCCTACCAAAATACCGCCGAAAATCCCTCAAACCGTCCGAAAAAATAAAAGAATTTCTAAATTTTATTTATCCCCCTATTAAACCGAAATGGGCACGTTTTTTCCGCAAAACAGCCTAAAATACGCGCCTAAAATCCTGTCCGGTGTCACGGGCAGGCAGGGCGGACAGGTAGGTGCGGGCGATCAGGTAACAGGACAGAGTATATTGGCTATCTAGTCTTCCAGGTACAGGGTAGCAGGTGGTTGTTGACGAAGACGTAGCTCGAGGAGCTACATATCGGAGACTGCAGAGATTTCGCGTAGATATACGCGCGCGAGGCGCTCGGCCCTCGCGCCTTCACGTGACAGGGGTCATGACTAAGCGACAGCCCAGTGGCTGTCCTTCAGGTCTGTGACAGTATTCCCCCCTTCCAGGCCGAGCTCCGTCACGGCCGGGGCCCGGGCTTATGGGGGTATCGACGGTGGAAATTCTTTACCAATTGAGCAGCGTTTTCCAGGTAATCGGCGGGTTCAGTCGTGGGTTCGCTATATCCAGCCCAACGGACGATATATTTCAGCCGGCGGCCTCCTCGGCCGCGGGTTTCCCAAAAGGAGTCGAGGATCTCTTCGACTTCGTATTCTCTCTCACCTTCCACTTCCAAATGGGGTGGCGGTGCAGGTTGTTGGCCCGGCAGGGGCTCAACGTCAGCAGGTTTTAGTCGGTTTATATTGAAAACAGGGTGTACTCTCATAGACGACGGCAGGTCCAAACGGTAGGCGTACGGGCTAATCACTTCAGAAATTCGGAAGGGTCCCAAGTTCTTCCAATCCAGTTTCTTCTGCGGGCGGGCGGTCTGGATGTTCCGTGCGTCTAACCATACATATTGGCCGACGGTAAGCCGGCGGGCCGGGGTACGGTGTCGGTTCGCCTGTTCTTCGTAACGGGCTTGGGCGGCGGTCATTTCGGCGCGGGCTTGTTCCAGAATGGCTTCCATTCGGGCGGCTAGCTTTTCGGCATCCCGCTGGGCGGGCAAAGGCTGGTTCAGGGGTACCGGCTCGAATCCCATGCGGGGATGGAATCCGTAAGTCGCGTAAAACGGGGAGGTTCCGGTGGTCTCGGACTTGTGGGAGTTGGCTGTGAATTCGGCGAGGGGAAGCCAACTTTCCCAATCATCTTGCAGGTAGGCCACATAAGCTCTCAAATATTGTTCCAGGGACGCGTTAAAACGCTCGGTCTGTCCGTCAGTCTCGGGGTGGTGAGCAGTGGATAGCAGGCTGTCGATTTTCAAACGGGTTGTCAGGTGTTTCCAAAACTTCGACACGAATTGGGTGCCTCTATCCGAAACTATCGTCAGGGGCAACCCG
>NC_017844.1:6463419-6465844 GCF_000002495.2 Pyricularia oryzae 70-15 | reverse complement strand
CGGCTACATAAATCAGGCGTGATTCGGGGTTGGGGAAGCGGTCTTTGTTTGAGGTCATTTTCCCCCGGATTTGGGTGGCGAAGCGGCGGAGGTCGGAGCGGGCGCCCGTAAATTTATCGGGGTCTGGAAGTCGTTCAGAAAGGCGGGCGGAGGCGGGATGTTCGGAAGCAGGCGGCGGAGTCGTTCCCATAGGAGTAACCATAAGGGGTTCAACAGGCGTGTTGGTAGTTGGGGCGGGGGTGGTTATGTGTACCGTGGGTAGCGTTACGGTCCGAACTTCCTTCAGTTCGGACCGTGTTTTCTCTAATTCGGCGAAAGCGGCATCCCGGGAGGTTATGGCGGAGGCCTTTTCCATGGCCATGGCCAGAATGTCGGCCTGCGCCTTGTCGCGGACACGGTCCGTTTCGGCGCGGGCGCGTTGGGTCTCGGCTTCCTGCATTTCTAGGCAGGAGTTCAGGCGGACGTTGCTATCGTGCAATAGTTGCAGCTTTTGGTAGGAATCGGAGATGTAAGACACCCATTGTTCAGGGTGTCCTTGTAGGTGTTCGATCAGTTCCTCGGTCGAATCGGTTAAGATCGGGGGTTGCAGTGACGCAGGCATCGCGGGCACCTAATGAAGGAGCTACGTAATGTCACGGGCAGGCAGGGCGGACAGGTAGGTGCGGGCGATCAGGTAACAGGACAGAGTATATTGGCTATCTAGTCTTCCAGGTACAGGGTAGCAGGTGGTTGTTGACGAAGACGTAGCTCGAGGAGCTACATATCGGAGACTGCAGAGATTTCGCGTAGATATACGCGCGCGAGGCGCTCGGCCCTCGCGCCTTCACGTGACAGGGGTCATGACTAAGCGACAGCCCAGTGGCTGTCCTTCAGGTCTGTGACATCCAGCATTTTTTTCAATATTTCCCATATTTTTTGGCCAATATATTATTTAAGAAACGCGTTATTTGAAATGCAATATTCGCGTCAATTATATATAAAACTGGTTTAAAATCCAAATATATAATATCGACGATAATTTTATAATTAAAATTTATATCGTTTTTTAAAATAAATTTAAAACGTTGTAGGGCGTTTTTTTTAATCTGGTAATAATGGTAAAAACGGTTTATTAATTCCAATATATTCCGGTTTATTTTATAACCTGTTTTTTATAGTATTTTTTATAAACGTTCTATTAATAAATGGCCGAATTTTCGATATACCGTTCGCAATTTCTTTTTTATTAAAAGAATTATTATTATATTTGCGTTTCTTATAAAATATATTGTTGGTTTTGTCGATTCCGTTCCAAATAAATAAAATTATAAATGTCCCTATTTGCGTAAAATCGGTATTTTAATATTATTGGTTTTTATAAATTCGTTGCTGGTATTATTTAAATATATACCGATTTTATTTATATTTTAAATATATAGTAAAAATAATATATTTATTAATATTACGTAAAACGTAGTTTCGCCGACCTGGATATTTAACGTTATTTTTCCCATTACCGTAATATTTTTTCCTGTTCCAAAACGCACCGTGGCCTTATTTGGGTTTATTTTATTAATATAAATATTCGGTTTTCGGCGTTATAATATTTTAATTTACCCTATTTCGGCCGTGGAAATTATAATTGTTTTTATATTAAAAATAATCCTATACCAAATTTTGTTTATTTTTCGTTAATATAAAATTTGGTGTGGATTTTTTTTATTCGTTTATAATTTGAAACTGTTTTTATATTTATTTTAATCGATACCGGAATAATTCGTCGGTTAAAAATTCCGCGGTTTCGTAATTTATAAAATAGGTAAAAATATTGTCACGGGCAGGCAGGGCGGACAGGTAGGTGCGGGCGATCAGGTAACAGGACAGAGTATATTGGCTATCTAGTCTTCCAGGTACAGGGTAGCAGGTGGTTGTTGACGAAGACGTAGCTCGAGGAGCTACATATCGGAGACTGCAGAGATTTCGCGTAGATATACGCGCGCGAGGCGCTCGGCCCTCGCGCCTTCACGTGACAGGGGTCATGACTAAGCGACAGCCCAGTGGCTGTCCTTCAGGTCTGTGACAGTATTCCCCCCTTCCAGGCCGAGCTCCGTCACGGCCGGGGCCCGGGCTTATGGGGGTATCGACGGTGGAAATTCTTTACCAATTGAGCAGCGTTTTCCAGGTAATCGGCAGGTTCAGTCGTGGGTTCGCTATATCCAGCCCAACGGACGATATATTTCAGCCGGCGGCCTCCTCGGCCGCGGGTTTCCCAAAAGGAGTCGAGGATCTCTTCGACTTCGTATTCTCTCTCACCTTCCACTTCCAAATGGGGTGGCGGTGCAGGTTGTTGGCCCGGCAGGGGCTCAACGTCAGCAGGTTTTAGTCGGTTTATATTGAAAACAGGGTGTACTCTCATAGACGACGGCAGGTCCAAACGGTAGGCGTA